>NW_019235741.1:563882-646461 GCF_002742605.1 Olea europaea var. sylvestris
ATGTCATCAATGAAAACTATAACAAATTGGTCTAAGTATTCATGGAATACTCTGTTCATTAGATCCATAAATACTGCCGGAGCATTAGTTAAACCAAAAGGCATCACTAGAAATTCATAATGACCATAACGCGTCCTAAAAGCCGTCTTAGGGATATCATCTGACTTAATCTTTAATTGGTGATATCCTGATCTTAGATCAATCTTTGAAAATACTGTAGCCCCCTTAAGCTGGTCAAACAAATCTTCTATTCTTGGAAGTGGATATTTGTTTTTGATAGTGAGGCGATTCAATTCTCGATAGTCAATGCACAGCCTCATTGTTCCATCCTTCTTTTTCACAAATAATATAGGTGCACCCCACGGTGATACACTTGGTCTAATGAAACCCTTATCAAGAAGCCCCTTCAACTGTACCTTCAGCTCTTGTAATTCCAACGGTGCCATACGATATGGAGCCTTTGAAATGGGTGTTGCTCCTGGTACCAAATCAATGGTAAACTCTACTTGTCTGTCTGGTGGTACACCTTGAAGGTCTTCTGGAAACACATATTCATAGTGTCGAACTATTGGGACGTCCTCAATTGACAACTTATCTTGTTTAATATCGGTCATCGACACTAGAAATCTTTGATCTAATTCCTTTCTCGGCATCCTTTCATCCTGGGTTGTTGACCCTACCCCAGACGAGGTATTTACCTCAGTTCCTACAAAATGGAACTCCTCCTTGCCCAGTCTTCGAAAAACCACCATTCTCTCAGTACAATAAATAGTTGCATGGTTTTTAGACAACCAGTCCATACCAAGGATAACATCAAAGTCTTTTATCGTTAATGGAATTAGATCTACCGCTATACCTCTACCATCAATTTCCATCCTAAGATCTCTAGCTATTTGGTTAGCGACAAGTATCTTTCCAGATGGAAGAGATATTTCTAAAGTATACGGAAGGAATTCACATTCCACTTTAAACTTCGCAACAAAAGAAGAAGAAATGAACGAATGTGTAGCTCCAGAATCTATAAGTACAAATGCAGGAATATTGGAAACAGAAATGATACCTGCGACGACATTAGGGTCTCGTTCAGCTTCTTGCCTGGATAAGGAGAAAACTCTTGCTTTTCCCTTCTTGTCCTCTCCAGCCTTCTGTGTTTGATTTTGAGGACATTCTTTAACGAAATGTCCTGATTTCCCACACTTGAAACAAACATTTTTACCCAATAGACATTCTCCTTTGTGAGGTCTATCGCACTTAGGACAACGCCTTTCACCACTAACTCCTGCTATATCCGTTCTTCCTTTCTTTGATACATTATTTCCTTTTCCTTTACCGGAATGCTGTCTCTCAAAATTCCACTTCCTCTTACCTGAAAAATTTTGAACTTGGTAAGAATTTCCAACGTTTTGAGTTCTTTGATAAGAAATAGTCTGGGCTCGCTTTAGGACTTCTGGATAAGTGCCCAACTCAAGAACTGACACTATGTCACGAATATAAGGTTGAAGTCCACGCTCAAATCTTCTAGCCCGTTTTTCTTCAGTATCCACTAAATGTGGGGCAAACCTTGATAATTCCTCAAATTTGCGTTCATACTCCACGAGGGTCATGGTTCCCTGCTGAAGTCTAAGGAACTCCATCTCCTTTTGATCTCTCACAGCTGCCGGGAAAAAATTTTCTTCTACAAGTTCCTTAAACCTCTCCCAAGTTATAGCCTGTTCTTCAGCAGGTGTTAATGATCTAGTAGTCATGTCCCACCAATGACTAGCCCCCTTCTTTAACATAAACACTGAAAATGTTACCCTTTCAGCATCGTCACATCTTATAAATTTAAAGATGCGTTCTAATTCTCGTAACCAATCCTCAACTGCTAAGGGATCCGTACTCCCCTCAAATGATGGAGGGTTCATTTTACGAAACTGCTCTATCATTGCAGTTCGATCCCCCGAGTTAGGTACTATTTGAGGTTGAATAATTGGTTGGTTAGTTTCCTGATGATCAACTGGTATTTGTTGATTTAGGGTTCGTTGCCCAGTCAAAGGTGGTGCCTGTTGTTGCTGTCCCAACTCTCGCATTACAGCAAGCAGTTCTCGTGCAAAGTTTGCAACATTAACTTCACCACCACTAGAACTAGCATTAGCATTGCTGTGGTTGCGCTTTGGAGGCATTTCCTTTGAATAAAAAAAATAAAAAAAAATATTCATCCAATTAGAATTACTTCAGAGCGTAATACTAACTTTAGAAAAAAAATTTCAAAGGCCAAGGCAACTTTCCTTCATATATATATATACATCATTATTTTTCATAAACAAAAGCCATGCTGAGGTATGATACATACATTCAAAAGCAGAGGTACATATTACATCCTATTCTATTCCAAAAATAAAGATAGCTAGGTAAGATGGTGTCTAATCTTCCATTTCTTCTGGATCCTCATCAGGATCTTCCTCTGGATCTTCTTCTTGGTCTTCTTCTAACGTACTTCGCTCCGAACTACCTGGTAATGGTACGGGAAAACTTTCATCTAGAACTCTTGAAAGGCACTTAGCCAACGGTCCTTTAACTAGCCTAGAATTGGTAGCTCGTAAACTGGTATTCATGGATAAGATTATAGTCTTCTTAAAGTTTCGCTATGAATCACAGCTAATTCCATAACTTTTTCGAAGCAAATATGTAAGATCCTCATATGAAAGGTCATCATCAGACCATAGTACAATCTCATTTATGACTGAGGCCCAAGGTTCTGGAACAGTTTCATATAACCTTTGTATCTTCACCTTATCCCTTAAGCTATAGTGTATCTCCCATAACATCTCAATAATACAGTCTAGCTTATCCAAATGTTGTTCGAGACTATGGAGCGGATGCATACGATAATTATAGTAAAATGCCAATAATATGTCCCGCTTCTTCGCAAAATCACAAGCTTCTGTCCTTGTGGGGGTTCTTACTATTCGTGCCATAACTAGGACAAACAATGATTATGTTACTCTACAAGGCTCTAATAAATATTTAGGTGTAAGTATTCATGGCTTCATAATCTCTACCATGACTTAATTCAAAATATTCCCATATCCAGCCATAGATATAACAGTTCATTACATAAGAAAACTCATAAATTTAAAAATAAATTTTACCTTGATCGTTGGTTGAAAGTCAGTTGCTAACTTCTTCGATGATTAAGGACAGTAACTTTCTTTTAAAAAGTCTACAGAAAAGTAAACCTTGCTCTGATACCACGCTGTGACGCCCCGAACTTACGCTTCGAGGGTCACGTACTAAACATAATAGCTTCTGCCTTGGGTACATGTAAATACTCTTAAATAGAAGTATTACATGTGAAAAACTCATTTTCAACTTGGTAAAATAATTCTTATAAAATTTGATGGCCGATAAAAGTGCATGTCGACAAGGAATTATGCTTCACATATACGGCCTCGGCACTGTCAAGATTAGTTGGGGCAGAAGTTTGACAATTTTTATAAAATTCATCCCAAATCCGTTTTCTATGAAATTTGTGGAATTAGAAAGATAATTTCAAATAGTTTTCTAGGTTAAAATATGAAAATTTTCCAAGATCATATGATATGGACGTTTTACTGAAAACTGTGAAGTATTACACAGGAAATCTAGATTGACCCCTTGACGTTAAAACCTTGATAACTCAGGCCATAGATATCCAAATTGAGTGATTCCTTCCGCCATATTTAGAAAACTAAAAGAGAAAACATACATATTTTTATAGTTTCAAATGGACATTTGTAGAGTTAGAAACATCATTTTAAAATTGACTCCCGAAACTGTCCCGTTTCTGCCTTTTGTCTCTTGCAAGGAAAATAAACTACAAAAATGTCTCTTAACATAACATGAAAGATATAATTACAAAATTTACTATTAATACCATATTTCATCATTTCATGTACATATTTTTACATAATACCATAAGAAAAATAGATGGAAAAACTGTCATCGAACAAAACACACAAAAGAAAACTTTCGGTACAAAACTTCGTTGTCCTTAATCCATCATCGCTTAAGCCAACTAACTTCCATCAACCCAAACGATCATGGATCTGAAAATTTAGCATAAAATACTATGAGTATAAGAAATACTCAGTAAGATACCATGCTTGGATTTTTATCATGATAATACCACACAAAAGAATACAATCAAACCCATACTTGCATATTCCGGCTTGCTAGTGCCCTTCGGACTTGTCCTAAGGCATAAATAGATATCTAACTTTGTGGACTTGTCCAACATAATCATTTTATGGTTTTTCATGCATAACTTAAGCATAAATATTACCATGAAAATCATAACTCTTAAGCATGAAAGTATCTTACTGTAAAATTCGAAGATCTTCGATTGAAATGTAAATTGGAAGTACTAGGTTTACTTCCTTCCCTTTCCTTTCTTATTTTCGGTTTTTGCTCTCTTTTTAAGTGTATAAGTGTTTTGTAAAATGAAGGAAATCTTTCTATGGCAATGGATATGGATGTATTTATATATATATAAAGATAAGGATAAATGGTTGATATTTTTTTCCACCCTCTTCCATCTCCACCGCCTCACCTCTCTTTCTTTCCATTTTTCTTTCTTTTTTTCTTACTTGTACACATGTTTAGTCTATTATCTAAGTGTATGGTGATGATGGATGACAAGTGGATTGATTATAGGGTAATAAGTGGCTACAAAACCTAGATTTACAAAGGAAACCTGTCATCTTTTCAACTAATATAATCTAAACCCGCTAACTTTCATTGTTAACAAAGTGTACCCGAAATTTAAACTTATACCCAACTTACATATTCAAAAATTGTAGATTGTAGGATAATTTAATCATTTGGTCAATTGAAGTCCTAACAAAATAATCCCAACTACCCCCTAAATCAAGGACGCATGCACGCAACATATCCTCCAGAGTCTGTATAGTCCTCTTCGATTGTCCATCAGTTTGTGGATGGAAAGCTGTACTAAAGTTTAACTTGGTTCCCATAGCTTCTTGCAAACTTTTCCAATATTTTGAGGTAAATCTTGGATCTCTATCCGATACAATTGAGGCTGGGATATCATGCAAACGAATAACCTATTTGATGTATAATCGCGCGTATTGATCCATACTAAAATTCATTCTTACAAGTAGAAAATGAGCTGACTTTGTTAACCGGTCTACTATAACCCACATAGCGTCATTTCCCCTAGCTGATTTTGGAAAACCCATAACAAAATCCATAGTTATATGCTCCCATTTCCATCCTTAAGTTTCGACTAACTATTAATCACTTCATGTATAAACAACCTTGACACTTCATGCCTACATTCATTAACTACCTCTAACATTAACCACTACAAAGGTGGTGTCCCCTTTTACCTTATGGCCACAAATAGTATTGAAAGTTAAATCGCTATCCCAAAGAAATTTAAACGAGCATAAAATTTCGGAGTATTACAACATATAGCAAGGTCCTTACAGATTGAACTTTGCTATTTGTACACTGATTTTGGACACGTTGTGTGACACTTTCATTGTAGTCAAGTGTCAATTGGATGGGAAAACTATTTGAAATTTAAATTGTCCAACGGGGTAATGTCACATAGCAAAGTGTAAACTAAAGTGCGTACACCACATTGTACATATAGCAAGGTTCTTATCGATTGAACTTTGCTATTTGTACACTGATTTTTGATACGTTGTTTGACACTTGCAATGTTGTCCAGTGTTAATTGGATGGGAAAATTATTTGAAATTTAAATTGTCCAATAGGGTAATATCACGTGGCAAAGTGTGAACTAAAATGTACTCCATAGTGTACATGCTACAAGGTTCTTACCAATTGAACTTCGCTATTTGAAAAAGGATTTTTGACCCGTTGTTTGACACTTGCATTTTTGTCAAGTGTCAGTTGGATGGGAAAACTGTTTGAAATTTAAACTATCAAATAGAGTAATGTCACGTGGCAAAGTGTAAATTAAAGTGTGCGCCAGAGTGTACATGTAGCAAGGTTCTTACCGATTGAACTTTGCTATTTGTACACTTATTTTAGACACGTTGTTTAACACTTCATTGTTGTCAAGTGTCAATTGAATGGGAAAACAGTTTGAAATTTAAATTGTCTAACAGGGTAATGTCATGTGGCAAAGTGTAAAATAAAGCGTACACCATAGTGTACATGTCACAAGGTCCTTACCGATTGAACTTGGCTACTTGTATACTGATTTTTAACACGTTGTTTGACACTTGCATTGTTGTCAAGTATCAATTGGAAGAGAAAATTGTTTGAAATTTAAACTATCAAACATGGTAATGTCACATGGTAAAGTGTAAACTAAAGTGTACTCCATAGTGTACATGTCGTAAGGTTCTTATCGATTGAACATTGCTATTTGTACACGAATTTTTGGCACGTTGTTTGACACTTGCATTGTTATCAAGTGTCAATTGGATCGAAAAACTATTTGAGATTTAAACTGTCCAACAGAGTAATGTCACGTGACAAAGTGTAAACTAAAGTGCACACCATAGTGTACATGTAACAAGGTTCTTACCGTAGAACTTTGTTATTTGTACACTTACTTTAGACACGCTGTTTGGCACTTGCATTGCTGTTTGGCACTTGCATTGTTCTCAATTGTCAATTGGATGGGAAAACAGATTAAAATCTAAACTGTCCAACACGATAATGTCACGTGACAAAGTGCAAAAGAAAGTGTACACCATAGTGTACATGTCGCAAGGTCCTTACTGATTGAACTTCGCTACTTGTATACTGATTTTTGACACGTTGTTTAACTCTTGAATTGTTGACAAGTGTCAATTGGATGGGAAAACTCTTTGACATTTAAACTATCCAGCAGGGTAATGTCATGTGGCAAAGTCTAAACGAAAGCGTACCCCATAGTGTACATATAGCAAGGTCCTTGCCGATGAACTTTGCTATTTGTCCACTGATTCTTGACACGTTGTTCGACACTTGCATTGTTGTCAAGTGTCAATTGGATGGGAAAATTATTTGACATTTAAACTGTCTAACAGGGTATTATCACGTGGCAAAGTGTAAAATAAAGTGTACATCATATTGTACATGTCGCAAGGCCCTTACCGATTGAACTCTGGTACTTGTACACTAATTTTTGACATGTTTTTTGACACTTTTATTGTTGTCAAGTGTCAATTGGATGGGAAAATTATTTAACATTTAAACTGTCCAGTAGGGTAATCTCACGTGGCAAAGTATAAACGAAAGCG
Organism: Olea europaea var. sylvestris; assembly: GCF_002742605.1. Classification (NCBI taxonomy): domain Eukaryota; kingdom Viridiplantae; phylum Streptophyta; class Magnoliopsida; order Lamiales; family Oleaceae; genus Olea; species Olea europaea. The sequence goes on from NW_019235741.1 coordinate 571,127, forward strand.
TAGTCCATAGTGTACATGTAGCAAGGTCCTTACCGATTGAACTTTGCTATTTGTACACTGATTTTTGATACTTTATTTGACACTTGCATTGTTGTCAGCTATCAATTGGATGGGGAAACTGTTTGAAATTTAAACTATCCAACAGAGTAATGTCACGTGGCAAAGTGTAAACTAAAGCGTACCACCATAGTCTACATGTAGCAAGGTTCTTATCGATTGAACTTCGCTATTTGTACACCAATTTTTGACACGTTATTTGACACTTACATTGTTATCAAGTGTCAATTGGATGGAAAAATTGTTTGAAATTTAACTGTCCAACATGGTAATGTTACATGGCGAAGTATAAACTAAAGTATGTACACCATTGTGTACATGTAGCAAGGTTCTTACCGATTGAATTTTGTTATCTATACAATAATTCTAGACACGTTGTTAAACACTTGCATTGTTGTCAAGTGTCAGTTGGATGGAAAAACTGTATGAAATTTAAACTATTCAACAGGGAAGTGTCATGTTGCAAAGTGTAAATTAAAGTGTTCACCGTAGTGTGTATGTAACAAAGTTCTTAGCAATTGAACTTTGCTATTTGTACACTGATTTTTGACAAGTTGTTTGACAATCGCATTGTTGTCAAGTGTCAATTAGATGGAAAAATTGTTTGAAATTTAAACTGTCCAACAGGATAATATCACATGGCAAAGTGTAAACTAAAGTGTACACCACAGTATAAATGTAGCAAGGTCCTTACGGATTAAACTTTGCTATTTGTACACTGATTTTCGACATGTTATTTGACACTTGCATTGTAGTCAAGTGTCAATAGAATGGGAAAACTATTTGAAATTTAAACTGTCCAACAGGGTAATATCACGTAGCAAAGTGTAAACTAAAGTGTGTACACCATAATGCACATGTAGCAAGGTTCTTATCGTTTGAACTTTGCTATTTGTACAATAATTTTTGACACGTTTTTTGACACTTGCATTGTTTTCAAGTATCAATTGGATGGGAAAATTGTTTGAAATTTAAATTTTCCAACGGGGTAATGTCACATGGTAAAGTTTAAACTAAAGTGTACTCCATAGTGTACATGTCGCAAGGTTCTTACCGATTGAACTTTGATATTTGTACACGAATTTTTGACACTCTGTTCGATACTTACATTGTTATCAAGTGTTAATTGGATGGGAAAACTGTTTGAAATTTAAACTATCTAACTGAGTAATGTCACGTGGCAATGTGTAAACTAAAGTGCACACCATAGTGTACATGCAGCAAGGTTCTTACCGATAGAACTTTGGTATTTGAACACTTATTTTAGACACGTTGTTTGACAATTACATTGTTGTCAAGTGTCAATTGGATGGGAAAACAGATTGAAATCAAAACTATCCAACACAGTAATGTCACGTGACAAAGTGTAAAAGAAAGTGTACACCATAGTGTACATGTCGCAAGGTCCTTACCGATTGAACTTGGCTACTTGTACACTGATTTTTGACACGTTGTTTGACTCTTGCATTGTTGACAAATGTGAATTGGATGGGAAAGCTGTTTGACATTTAAACTGTCCAGCGGGGTAATGTCACGTGGCAAAGTCTAAACGAAAGCGTACCCCATAGTGTACATGTAGCAAGGTCCTTACCGATTGAACTTTGCTATTTGTCCTATGATTTTTGACACGTTGTTCGACACTTGCATTGTTGTCAAGTGTCAATTGGATGGGAAAACTGTTTGACATTTAAACTCTCAAACAGTGTATTGTCACATGGCAGAGTGCAAAATAAAGTGTACACAATAGTGTACTTGTCGCATGGTCCTTACCGATTGAACTAGGCTACTTGTACACTGATTTTTGACACGTTGTTTGACACTTGCATTGTTGTTAAGTGTCAATTGGATGAGAAAATTATTTGACATTTAAGCTGTCCAGCAGGGTAATCTCATGTGGCAAAGTGTAAACGAAAGCGTAGCCCATAGTGTACATGTAGCAAGGTCTCTACCGATTGAACTTTGCTATTTGTACACTGATTCTTGACATGTTGTTTGACACTTGCATTGTTGTCAACTATCAATTGGATGGGAAAGCTGTTTCAAATATAAACTATCCAACAGAGTAATGTCAAGTGGCAAAGTGTAAACTAAAGCGTACACCATAGTCTACATTTAGCAAGGTTCTTACCGATTGAACTTCGCTATTTATACGGTATTTTTGACACGTTATTTGACAGTTGCATTGTTATCAAGTGCCAATTGATGGAAAAAATGTTTGAAATTTAAACTGCCCAATCGGGTACTGTTATGTGGTAAAGTGTAAACTAAAGTATCTACACCATTGTGTACAAGTAGCGAGGTTCTAACCGATTGAATTTTGCTCTTTGTACAATAATTCTAGACACGTTGTTTGACACTTGCATTGTTGTCAAGTGTCAATTGGATGGAAAAACTGTTCGAAATTTAAATTGTCCGACAGGGTAGTGTCATGTGGCAAAGTGTAAACTAAAGTGTACACCATAGTGTACATGTAACAAAGTTCTTAGCAATTGAACTTTGCTATTTGTACGCTGATTTTTGACAAGTTGTTTGACAATTGCATTGCTATCGAGAGTCAATTAGATGGGAAAATTGTCTGAAATTTAAACTGTCCAACAGAATAATGTCACATGGCAAAGTGTAAACTAAAGTGTACACCATAGTGTAAATGTAGGAAGGTCCTTACCGATTGAACTTTGCTATTTAAACACTGATTTTCGACATGTTGTTTGACACTTGCATTGTAGTCAAGTGTCAATTGGCTGAAAAAACTATTTGAAATTTAAACTGTCCAACAGGGTAATGTCACATAGCAAAGTGTAAACTAAAGGGTGTACACCATAATGCACATGTAGCAAGGTTCTTATCGATTGAATTTTGCTATTTGTACAATAATTTCTGATACATTGTTTGACACTTGCATTGTTTTCAAGTATCAATTGGATGGGAAAATTATTTGAAATTAAAACTGTCCAACAGGGTAATGTCACGTGGTAAAGTGTAAACTAAAGTGTACTCCATAGTGTACATGTCGTAAGGCTCTTACCAATTGAACTTTGCTATTTGTACACGAATTTTAGACACGCAGTTTGATACTTGTATTGTTATCAAGTGTCAATTGGATGGGAAAACTGTTTGACATTTAAGCTGTCCAACAGAGTAATGTCACGTGGCAAAGTGTAAACTAAAGTGCACACCATAGTGTACATGCAACAAGGTTCTTACCGATAGAACTTTGGTATTTGTAGACACGCTGTTCTACACTTGCATTGTTGTCAAGTGTCAATTGGATAGGGAAACAGATTGAAATCAAAACTATCCAACACCATAATGTCACGTGGCATAGTGTAAAAGAAAGTGTACACCATAGTGTACATGTCGCAAGGTCCTTACCGATTGAGCTTGGCTACTTGTACACTGATTTTTGACACGTTGTTTGACTCTTGCATTGTTGACAAGTGTCAATTGGATGGGAAAACTGTTTGACATTTAAACTATCCAATGGGGTAATGTCACGTGGCAAAGTCTAAACGAAAGCGTACCCCATAGTGTACATGTAGCAAGGTCCTTACCTATTGAAATTTGCTATTTGTCCACTGATTTTTGACACGTTGTTTGAAACTTGCATTGTTGTCAAGTGTCAATTAGATGGAAAAAATGTTTAACATTTAAACTGTCCAACAGGGTATTATCACGTGGCAGAGTGTAAAATAAAGTGTACACCATTGTGTACATGTCTCAAGGTCCTTACCGATTGAACTCGGCTACTTGTACACTGATTTTTGACACATTGTTTGACACTTGCATTGTTGTCAAGTGTCAATTGGATGAGAAAATTATTTGACATTTAAACTGTCAGCAGGGTAATCTCACATCACAAAGTATAATCGAAAGCATAGCCTATAGTGTACATGTAGCAAGGTCCTTACTGATTCAACTTTACTATTTGTACACTGATTTTTGACACGTTGTTTGACACTTGCATTGTTGTCAGCTGTCAATTGGATGGGAAAACTATTTGAAATTTAAACTATCCAACCGAGTAATGTCACGTGGCAAAGTACAAACTAAAGCGTACACCATAGTCTATGTGTAGCAAGGTTCTTACCGATTGAACTTTGCTATTTGTACAATAATTTTGGACACGTTGTTTGACACTTGCATTGTTGTCAAGTATCAATTGGATGGAAAAATTGTTTGAAATTTAAACTGTCCAACAGGATAATGTCATGTGGGAAAGTGTAAACTAAACTGTACTACATAGTGTACATGTCGCAAGGTTCTGACCGATTGAACTTTGCTATTTGTACACGAATTTTTGACACGTTGTTTGACACTTGCATTGTTTTCAAGTGTCAATTGGCTGGGAAAACTGTTTCAAATTTGAACTGTCCAAGAGAGTAATGTCACGTGGCAAAGTGTAAACTACAGTGTACACCATAGTGTACATGCAGCAAAGTTCTTACCGATAGAACTTTGCTATTTGTACACTTATTTTCGACACGTTGTTTGACACTTGCATTACTGTCAAGTGTCATTTGGATGGGAAAATAGATTGAAATTTAAAATGTCCGACACGATAATGTCACGTGGCAATGTGTAAAAGAAAGTGTACACCATAGTGTACATGTCGCATGGTCCTTACCAATTGAACTTGGCTACTTGTACACGGATTTTTGACATATTGTTCGACACTTGCATTGTTGTCAAGTGTCGATTAGATTGAAAAATTGTTTGAAATTTAAACCGTCCAATGGAATGATGTCACGTGGCAAAGTATGAACAAAAGTGTACACCTTAGTGTACATGTGGCAAGGTTCTTACCGATTGAAGTTTTCTATTTGTACACTTATTTTTGACACTTGCATTCTTGTAAACTGTTAACTGGATGGGAAAACATTTTGAAATTTGAACGGTTCAACACAGTAATGTTACGTTGCAAAGTGTAAAATAAAGTGTACACCATAGTGTACATGTCCCAAGGTCCTAACCAATTAAACTTGGCTACTTGTACACTGATTTTAGACCCGTTGTTTGATACTTGCATTTTTGTCAAGTGTCAATTGAATGGAAAAACTATTTGAGATTCAAACTGTCAAGCAGGGTAATGTCACGTGGCAAATGTAAACGAAAGCGTACCCCATAGCATACATGTAGCAACATCCTTACCGATTGAACTTCGCTATTTGTCCACTGATTTTTGACATGTTGTTCGACACTTGCATTGTTGTCAAGTGTCAATTGAATGGAACAACTATTTGAAATTTAAACTGTCAGCAGGGTAATGTTACATTTCAAAGTGTAAACGGAAGTGTACCCCATAGTGTACATGTAGTAAGGTCCTTACCGATTGAAATTTGCTATTTGTACACCGATTTTTGATACGTTGTTTGACACTTGCATAGTTTTCAAGTGTCAATTGGATTGGATAATTGTTTGATGTTTAAATTGTCCAGCAGGTAAGTGTCACGTGGCAAAGTGTAAACTAATGTGTACTCCACAGTGTACATGTAGCAAGGTTCTTACCGATTGAACTTTGCTCTTGTACATAGATTTCTAAAACGTTATTCGACACTTGCATTGTTATTTATTGTCAATTGGATTCGGAAAACTATTTGAAATTAAAACTTTCCAACAGAGTAATGTCACGTGGCAAAGTGCAAACTGACGTGTACACCATAGTGTACATGTAGCAAGGTTCTTACTGATTGAACTTTTCTATTTGTACACTTATGTTAGACACGTTGTTTGACACGTGCATTGTTTTCAAGTGTCAATTGGATGGGAAAATAATTTGAAATTTAAATTGTCCAATAGGGTAATGTCACGTGGCAAAGTATAAAATAAAGTGTACACCACAGTATACATGTCGCAAGGTCCTTATCGATTGAAGTTGGCTACTTGTATTCTAATTTTTGACACGGTGTTTGACACTTGCATTGTTGTGAAGTGTCAATTGGATGGAAAAACTGCTTGACATTTAAACTGTCCAGCAGGGTAGTGTCACGTGGTAAAGTGTAAACTTAAGTATATTCCATAGTGTACATGTCGCAAGGTTCTTACCGATTGAACTTTGCTATTTGTACATTGATTTTTGACACGTTGTTTGAGACCTGTATTGTTGTCAAGTGTCAATTGGATGAGAAAACTGTTTGAAATTTAAACTATCCAATAGAGTAATGTCATGTGGCAAAGTGTAAACTAAAGCGTACACCATAGTCTATATGTAGGAAGGTTCTTAACGATTGAACTTTACTATTTGTACACCAATTCTTGACATGTTATTTGTCACTTGCATTGTTATCTAGTGTCAATTGGATGGAAAAACTGTTTGAAATTTAAATTGTCGAAAAGCGTAATTTCACGTGGCAAAGTGTAAACTGAAGTGTGTACACCATTGTGTACATGTAGCAAGGTTCTTGCCGATTGAACTTTGCTATTTGTATGATGATTCTAGACACATTGTTTGACACTTGCATTGTTGTCAAGTGTCAGTTGGACAGAAAAACTGTTTGAAATTTAAACTGTCCAACAGGGTAGTGACATGTGGTAAAGTGTAAACTAAAGTGTAACCGTAGTAGACATGTAACGAAGTTCTTAGCGATTGAACTTTTCTATTCGTACACTAATTTCTGACAAGTTGTTTAACAGTTGCATTATTGTCAAGTGTCAATTGGATGGGAAAATTGTTTTAAATTTAAACTATCCAACAGGATAATGTCAAATGGCAAAGTGTAAATTAAAGTGTACACCAGTAAGTACATGTAGCAAGGTCCTTACCGATTGAACTTTGCTATTTGTACACTGATTTTTGACACGTTGTTTCACACTTGCATTGTAGTCAAGTGTCAATTGGATGGGAAAACTATTTAAAATTTAAACTCTCCAACAGGGTAATGTCATGTAGCAAAGTCTAAACTAAAATGTGTACACCATAGTGTACATGTAGCAAGGTTCTTATCGATTGAACTTTGCTATTTGCTCAATCAATCTTGACACATTGTTTGACACTTGCATTATTGTTAAGTGTCAATTGGACAGGAGAATTGTTTGAAATTTAAACTGTCCCACTGGGTAATGTCACGTGGCAAAGTGTAAACTACAGCGTACTCCATAGTGTACATGTCGTAAGGTTCTTACCGATTGAACTTTACTATTTGTACAAGAATTTTTGACACGTTGTTTGACACTTGTATTGTTATTAAATGTCAGTTGGATGGAAAAACTGTTTCAAATTTAAACTGTCCAATAGAGTAATGTCACGTAGCAAAGTATAAACTAAAGTGTACACTATAGTGTACATGCAGCAAGATTCTTACTGATAGAACTTTGCTATCTGTACACTTATTTTAGTCACATTGTTTGACACTTGCATTATTGTCAAGTGTTAATTGGATGGGAAAATAGATTGAAATTTAAACTGTCCAACACGATAATGTCATGTGGCAATGTGTAAAAGAAAGTGTATACCATTATGTACATGTTGCAAGGTCCTTACCGATTGAACTTGGCTACTTGCACACTAATTTTTGACACGTTGTTTGACACTTGCATTGTTGTCAAGTGTCAATTGGATGGGAAAACTATTTGACATTTAAACTTTTGAGCAGGGTAATGTCAGGTTGGAAAGTGTAAACGAAAGTGTACCCCATAGTGTACATATAGCGAGGTGCTTACCGATTGAAATTTGCTATTTGTACACTGATTGTTGACACGTTGTTTGACACTTGCATAGTTTTCAAGTGTCAATTAGATGGGAAAATTGTTTGAAATTTAAATTGTCCAGCAGGTAAGTGTAACGTGGCACACGTGGCAAAGTGTAAACTAAAGTGTACTCCATAGTGTGCATGTCACAAGGTTCTTACCGATTGAAATTTGCTATTTCTGCTCGGATTTTTGACACATTGTGCGACACTTGCTTTGTTGTCAAGAGTCGATTAGATGAGAAAATTGTTTGAAATTTAAACTGTCCAATGGAGTGATGTCACGTGGCAAAGTATGAACTAAAGTGTACACCATAGTGTACATGTGGTAAGGTTCTTACCGATTGAAGTTTACTATTTGTACACTTATATTCGACACATAGTTTGACACTTGCATTCTTGTAAAGTGTCAATTGGATGGGAAAAGATTTTGGAATTTAAATTGTCCAACACGGTAATGTTACGTGGCAAAGTGTAAAATAAAGTGTACATGTCGTAAGGTCCTTACCGATTGAACTTGGCTACTTGTACACTGATTTTTGACACGTTGTTTGACACTTGCATTCTTGTCAAGTGTCAATTACATGGGAAAATTGTTTGACATTTAAACTGTCTAGAAGGGTAATGTTACGTGGCAAAGTTTAAACGAAAGCGTACCCCATAGTGTACATGTAGAAAGGTCCTTATCGATTGAACTTTGCTATTTGTCCACTAATTGTTGACACGTTGTTCGACACTTGCATTGTTGTCAAGTGTCAGTTTGATGAGAAAACTATTTGACATTTAAATTGTCCAGCAGGGTAATGTCACGTTGCAAAGTGTAAATGAAATTGTACCCCATTGTGTACATGTAGCAAGGTCCTTACCGATTGAAATTTGTTATTTGTACACTGATTTTTGACATGTTGTTTGACACTTGCATAGTTTTCAAGTGTCAATGGGATGGAAAAATTGTTTAACGTTTAAACTGTCCAGCAGGAAAGTGTCACGTGGCAAAGTGTAAAGTAAAGTGTACTCCATAGTGTACATGTTGCAAGGTTCTTACCGATTGAAATTTGCTATTACTACATAGATTTTTGATACATTGTTCGACACTTGCATTGTTGTCAAGTGTCAATTAGATGGAAAAATTGTTTGAAATTTAAACTGTCTGACAGAGTGATGTCACATGCCAAAGTGTGAACTAAAGTGTACACCATAGTGTACATGTGGCAATGTTCTTACCCATTGAAGTTTACTATTTGTACACTTATTTTTGACACGTAGTTTGACACTTGCATTCTTGTAAAGTGTCAATTGGATGGGAAAACATTTTGAAATTTAAACTGTCCAACACGGTAATGTTACGTGGCAAAGTGTAAAATAAAGTGTACACAATAGTGTACATGTCGCGAGGTCCTTACCAATTGAACTTGGCTACTTGTCCACTGAGTTTTGACACGTTGTTTGCCACTTGCATTGTTGTGATGTGTCAATTGGATGGGATAACTGCTTGACATTTAAATTGTCTAGTAAGCAGTGTCACGTGGCAAAGTGTAAACTTAAGTATACTCCATAGTATACATGTCGCAAGGTTCTTACCGATTGAACTTTCTTATTTGTGCACTGATTTTTGACACGTTGTTTGAGACTTGCGTTGTTGTCAAGTGTCAGTTAGATGAGAAAACTGTTTAAAATTTAAGCTATCTAACAGAGTAATATCACCTAGCAAAGTGTAAACTAAAGCGTACACCATAGTCTACATGTAGGAGGGTTCTTATCGATTGCACTTTGCTATTTGCACACCGATTCTTGACATGTTATTTATCACTTGCATTGTTATCCAGTGTTAATTGGATGGAAAATTGTTTGAAATTTAAACTTTCGAACAGTATAATGTCACGTGACAAAGTGTAAACTGAAGTGTGTATACCATTGTATACATGTAGCAAGGTTCTTACCTATTGAACCTTGCTTTTTCTACAATGATTTTAGACACGTTGTTTAACACTTGCATTGTTGTCAAGTGTCAGTTGGATGGGAAAACGGTTTGACATTTAAACTGTCCAATAGAGTAGTGTCATGTGGTAAAGTGTAAACTAAAGTGTACATTGTAGTGTACACGTAACAATGTTCTTAGTGATTGAACTATGCTATTTGTACATTGATTTTTGACAAGTTGTTTGACAATTGCATTGTTGTCAAGTGTCAATTGGATGGGAAAACTGTTTGAAATTTAAACTGTCCAACAGGATAATGTCACATGGCAAAGTCAAAACTAAAGTGTACACCACAAAATACATGTAGCAAGGTCCTTACCGATTGAACTATGCTATTTGTACACTGATTTTCGACATGTTGTTTGACACTTGCATTATTGTCAAGTGTCAATTGGATGGAAAAACTATTTGAAATTTAAATTGTCTAACAGGGTAATGTCACGTAGCAAAGTCTAATCTAAAGTATGTACACCATAGTGTACATGTAGCAAGGTTCTTATTGATTGAACTTTGCTATTTGCACAATAATTTTTGACGCGTTGTTTGACACTTGCATTGTTGTCAAGTGTCAATTGGTTGGGAAAATTGTTTGAAATTTAAACTGTCCAAGAGGGTAATGTCACGTGGCAAAGTATAAACTAAAGTGTACACTATAGTGTACATGCAGCAAGGTTCTTACCGATAGAACTTTGCTATTTGTACACTTATTTTAGACACGTTGTTTGACACTTGCATTGTTGTCAAGTGTAAATTGGATGGGAAAACATATTGAAATTTAAACTGTCCAACACGGTAATGTCATGTGCAATGTGTAAAAGAAAGTGTATGCCATAGTGTACATGTCGCAAGGTCCTTACCGATTGAACTTGGCTACTTGTACAATGATTTTTGACACGTTGTTTGACACTTGCATTATTGTCAAGTGTCAATTGGATGGGAAAACTATTTGACATTTAAACTATCCAGCAGGGTAATGTCACGTTGCAAAGTATAAACGAAAGCGTACCCCATAGTGTACATGTAGCAAGGTCCTTACCGATTGAAATTTGCTACTTGTACACTGATTGTTGACACGTTACGTTGTTTGACACTTGCATAGTTTTCAAGTGTCAATTGGATGGGAAAATTGTTTGACGTAAACTGTCTAGCAGGTAAGTGACACGTGGCAGAGTGTAAACTAAAGTGTATTCCATAGTGTACATATCGCAAGGTTCTTACAGATTGAAAATTACTATTTCTACACGGATTTTTGACACATTGTTCTACACTTGCATCGTTGTCAAGTGTCAATTAGATGGGAAAATTGTTTGAAATTGAAACTGTCCAATAGAGTGTCGTCATGTGGCAAAGTGTGAACTAAAGTGTACACCATAGTGTACATGTGGCAAGGTTCTTACCAATTGAAGTTTAGTATTTGTACACTTATTTTTGACACGTAGTTTGACATTTGCATTCTTGTAAAGTGTCAATTGGATGGGAAAAATTTTGAAATTTAAACTGTCCAATACGGTAATGTTATGTGGCAAAGTGTAAAATAAAGTGTACACCATAGTGTACATGTCACGAGGTCCTTATCGATTGAACTTGGCTACTTGTACACTAATTTTTGACACGTTGTTTGACACTTACATTCTTGTCAAGTGTCAATTGGATGGGAAAATTGTTTGACATTTAAACTGTCTAGCAGGGTAATGTCACATGGCAAAGTGTAAACGAAAGCGTACCCCATAGTGTGCATGTAGCAAGGTCCTTACTGATTGAACTTTGCTATTTGTCCACTGATTTTGTCACGTTATTTAACACTTGCATTGTTGTCAAGTGTCAATTCGATGGGAAAACTGTTTGACATTTAAACTGTCCAGCAGGTAAGTGACACGTGGCAAAGTGTAAACTAAAGTGTACTCCATAGTGTACATATCGTAAGGTTCTTACCCATTGAAATTTGCTATTTCTACATGGATTTTTGACACGTTGTTTGACACTTGCTTAGTTTTTAAGTGTCAATTGGATGGGAATATTGTCTAACATTTAAACTGTCCAGCATGTAAGTGTCACGCGGCAAAGTGTAAACTAAAGTGTACTCCATAGTGTACATGTCGCAAGGTTATTACCGATTGAAATTTGCTATTTCTACACGGATTTTTGACACATTGTTTGACACTTGCATTGCTGTCAATTGTCAATTAGATGGGGAAATGTTTTGAAATTTAAACTATCCAACAGTGTTATGTCACGTGCCAAAGTGTGAGCTAAAGTGTACACTAGAGCGTACATGTGGTAAGGTTTTTATCGATTGTATTTTACTATTTGTACACTTATTTTTGACACGTAGTTTGACACTTGCATTCCTGTAAAGTGTCAATTGGATGGGAAAATATTTTGAAATTTAAACTGTCCAACACGGTAATGTTACGTGGCAAAGTGTAAAATAAAGTGTACACCTTAGTGTACATGTCGCAAGGTCCTTACCAATCGAACTTGGCTACTTGTACACTGACTTTTGACATGTTGTTTGACACTTGTATTGTTGTGAAGTATCAATTGGATGGGAAAATTGCTTGATATTTAAACTGTCCAGCGGGGTAGTGTCACATGGTAAAGTGTAAACTTAAGTATACTCTATAGTGTACATGTCGCAAGGTTCTTACCGATTGAATTTTGCTATTTGTGCACTGATTTTTGACACGTTGTTTGAGACTTGCATTGTTGTCAAGTGTCAATTGGATGGGAAAACTGTTTGAAATTTAAACTATCCAACAGAGTAATGTCACGTGGCAAAGTGTAAACTAAAGCGTACACCATAGTCTACATGTAGCAAGGTTCTTACCGATTGAATTTTGCTATTTGTGCACTGATTTTTGACACGTTGTTTGAGACTTGCATTGTTGTCAAGTGTCAATTGGATGGGAAAACTGTTTGAAATTTAAACTATCCAACAGAGTAATGTCACGTGGCAAAGTGTAAACTAAAGCGTACACCATAGTCTACATGTAGCAAGGTTCTTACTGATTGAACTTTGCTATTTGTACACTTATGTTAGACACGTTGTTTGACACTCGCATTGTTTTCAAGTGTCAATTGGATGGGAAAACTCTTTGAAATTTAAACTTTTTAATAGGGTACTGTCACGTGGCAAAGTGTAAACTAAAGTATGTACACCATTGTGTACATATAGAAGGTTTTTACCGATTGAACTTTGCTATTTGTGTAACGCCCCTACCCCTAGTGGACCAGAACGCTACTTACTTTACTTAGCTTAACCGGTGGTTTATTAACAAGTGTATACGTTTTAGCGGAAGCTTACATCTTCGAAAAATAATTTAAATAACAATACTTCAAATACTTTAAGCAAAAACACTGAATCTTTTTTCAAACAACAAAATGTAATTTATTTGAAGAAAACATAACTTGTTCTTGAATTCTGCATTATTCAAAACTTTAAAGAAATAACATTGGAAAACATTTCATAAAAATAAATCCAAATCACTTATTCACCGGATTTCCATGGGCTCGTTGCATCACTCTCCATCTTCTCTCCATCCATACCCGAGGTAGAATTCCTTTAATTTGTGGAGATAGGATTAAACTCGTGAGTTGAAAAACTCAATAGGTGTCATAGGTGCATTCGTGATCAAGCTATACATTTCAAAACATTAACTTTATAACTTTTCATACATGTCGTACCCTGAGGCACCATTTAACATGAAGGGGTATGCCATACTTGAGGGCACCATTTGAGATACGAACATTTCTTCAACATAGAGGGGTATGTCGTACTGAAGTACCATTTGACATACAACCATTAACATAGAGGGATATACCGTACCAGAGTACCAATTGACATACAAAAATTAACATGAATTGAAACTTATAACTTAACACGATTAAATACATTGCACCTCTACCTACCTTTATTGAAGCTTTTGAAACTTTGAAAACATGGATTGAAAACTTCGATGAAACTTGGACGTTGAAAGAAATGCACTCCTTGGATGTTTGAAAACCGTTGAGAATTGATGCTTGAAAACACTTCTTAAACTTCTAGGAAAAATAGTTTTCCTCCCTCTTTTTTTCTCTCTTGGAAACTCTTTCTTTAATATTTAAAAGCTCTTGCTTTTGGTGTGAGAAAAAATGAGTGAAATGAGGTCTCTATTTATAGGTAAATATCCCATAACTTAAAGCAAATGAAGGGTCAAATTTCATGTAAAAGAGAAGACATAGGTGTCATTTAAGTTTGAGGTTAAATGCTTCAATTTAGTGGGGTTTTTATTGCAAAAAACGTGGGTGGCCCTTTGAGAAAATAATTGACGAAAATAAATATTTAAATTCTAGAGAAAAACGAGAATTTTCATTTCAGTCAATTTCGGTTGACCGGTTGTAGTTCGGTTGACACTGCACAACCTTTAGTTTTTCTATCATAACTTTTTTTCTCGATATCCGATTGAGGTAATTCAAAGTGCGTTGGAAAGCTAGCTCAAAGAGCTACAACTTTTATTTAGATATAATTTTCCAAATTGAATGTTTCCTATGTCGAAAATGGGTCTCAAATGAGACTAAAAATCTAAAGTATACTTTAGTCATCCAATATTCATGTCCTAGTGCCAATAAGGTATCTAGAATTATTTGAGGTTCTACAATTTGTACACTGATTTTTGACACGTTGTTCGACAATTACATTGTTGTCAAGTTTCAATTGGATGGAAAAATTTCTTGACATTTAAACTATCCAACAGAGTAATGTCATGTTACAAAGTGTAAACGAAAGTGTACCCCATAGTGTACATGTAGCAAGGTCCTTACCGATTAAAATTTGCAATTTGTACACTGATTTTTGACACGTTGTTTGACACTTGCATAGTTTTCAAACGCCAATTGGATGGGAAAATTGTTTGATGTTTAAACTATCCAGTACGTAAGTGTCACATGGCAAAGTGTAAACTAAAGTGTACTCCATAGTGTACATGTAGCAAGGTTTTTACCGATTGAACTTTGCTATTGTACACTGATTTTTGACACTTTATTTGACACTTGCATTGTTATCAAGTATCAATTGGATGGGAAAACTATTTGAAATTTAAACTGCCCAACAGGGTAATGTCATGTGACAAAGTGTATACGAAATTGTACCCCATAGTGTACATATAGTAAGGTACTTACCAATTGAAATTTGCTATTTGTACACTAATTTTTGACTCGTTGTTTGACACTTGCATTGTTGTGAAGTGTCAATTGGATGGGAAAACTGTTTGACATTTAAACTGTCCAGTAGAGTAATGTCACGTGGCAATGTGTAAACGAATGTGTACCCCATTGTGTACATGCAGCAAGGTCCTTACCGATTGAAATTTGCTATTTGTACACTGATTTTTGACACGTTGTTTAACACTTGCATTGTTGTCAAGTGTCAATTGGATGGGAAAACTATTTGACATTTAAACTGTTCATCCTGGTAATGTCACGTGGCAAAGTGTAAGCGAAAGTGTACCCCCTAGTGTACATGTAGCAAGGTCCTTACCGATTGAAATTTGCTATTTGTACACTAGTTTTTGACACATTGTTTGACACTTGCAGAGTTTTCAAGTGTCAATTGGACGGGAAAATTGTATGACATTTAAACTATCCAGTAGGAGAGTGTCACGTGGCAAAGTGTAAACAAAAGTGTACTCCATAATGTACATGTCACAAGGTTCTTACCGATTGAACTTTACTATTTGTACACTGATTTTTGACACGTTTATTTACACTTGCATTGTTGTCAAGTGTCAATTGGATGGAAAACTATTTGAAATTTAGACAGTCCAACAGGATAATGTCACGTGGTAAAGTGTGAATTAAAGTATGTACACCATAGTGTACATGTAGCAAAGTTCTTATCGATTTAACTTTGTTATTTGTACACAGATGTTTGACACGTTGTTTGACACTTGCATTGTTGTCAAGTGTCAATTGGATGGGAAAACTGTTTCACATTTTAATTGTCCAGCGGGGTAATATCACGTGGTAAAGTGTAAACGAAAGTGTACCACATAGTGTACATGTAGCAAGGTCCTTACCGATAGAAATTTGCTAGTTGTACATTGTTTTTTGACACGTTGTTTGACACTTGTATAGTTTTCAAGTGTCAATTGGATGGGAAAACTTCTTGATCTTTAAACCGTCCAGTAGGGTAGTGTCACGTGGCAAAGTGTAAACTAAAGTGTACTGCATAGTGTACATGTCACAAAGTTCTTACCGATTGAACTTTGTTATTTAACATTTTTTGAAATTTAAACTGTCCAACAGGGTAATGTCACGTGGCAAAGTGTACACCATAGTGCACATGTAGCGGGGTCCTTACCAATTGAACTTTACTATTTGCACACAGATTTTTGACACGTTGTTTGACACTTGCATTGTTGTCAAGTGTCACTTGGATGGGAAAATTGTTTCAAATTTAAACTGTCCAATAGGGTAATGTCACGTGGCAAAGTGTAAACTAAAGTCTACACCATAGTGTACATGTGGCAAGGTCCTTACCGATTGAACTTGGCTACTTGTACACTAATTTTTGACACATTGTTTGACACTTGCATTGTTGTCAAGTGTCAATTTGATGGAAAAAATATTTGAAATTTAAACTGTCCAATAGGGTAATGTCATGTGGCAAAGTGTAAATAAACTAAAGTGTACACCATAGTGTACTTGTCGCAAGGTTCTTACGATTGAATTTTACTATTTGTACACTAATTTTAGACACGTTGATTTACACCTGCATTGTTGTCAAGTGTCAATTGGATGGAAAAATTGTTTGAAATTTAATGTTTTCAGCAGGGTAATGTCACGTGACAAAGTCTAAACTAAAGTGTGTGGACCATAGTGTATATGTCGCAAGGTTCTTACCGATTGAACATTGCTATTTGGACACTGATTCTTGACACGTTGTTTGGCACTTACATTGTTTTCAAGTGTTAATTAGATGGGAAAACTATTTGAAATTGAAATTTTCGAACATGATAATGTCACGTAACAAGTAAAATAAAGTGTACACCATAGTGTACATGTAGCAAGGTTCTTACCGACTAAACATTTGTAGACTGATTTTTTGTCATGTTCTTTGATACTTGCGTTGTTGTCAAGTATAAATTGGACAGAAAAATTGTTTGAAATTTAAACTATCCAACAAGGTAATGTCACGAGGGAAAATATAAATAAAGTGTACACCATAGTGTACATGTAGCAAGATATTTACCGATTGAACTTGGCTACTTGTACACTGATTTTCGACACGTTGTTTTACACTTGCATTGTTGTCAAGTGTCAATTGGAAGGTAAAACTATTTGAAATTTAAACTGTCCACCAGGGTAATGTCACGTGGCATAGTGTAAACTAAATTGTACACCGTAGTGTGCTAGTCGCAAGGGTCTTACCGATTGAACTTTGCTATTTGTACACTAATTTTTGACACGTTGATTTAAACTTGCATTGTCGTCAAGTGTCATTGGATGGGAAAACTGTTTGAATGTTAAATAGTCTAGCAGGGTAATGTCATGCGGAGAAGTGTAAACTAAAGTGTGTACACCATAGTGTACATGTAGCAAGGCTCTTACTGATTGAACTTTACTATTTGTACACTGATTCTTGACACGTTGTTCGACACTTGCGTTGTTGTCAACTGTCAATTGGATGAGAAAACTGTTTGAAATTTCAACTTTCCAATAGGGTAATATCACGTGGCAAAGTATACACCATGGTGTACATGTGGCAAGGCTCTTACCGATTGAACTTTGCTATTCGTACACTAATTTTTTGACACGTTGTTTAAATATTGCATTGTTGTCAAGTGCTAATTGGATGGGAAAATTGCTATTTATACACTAATTTTTAACACGTTATTTGACACTTGCATTGTTGTCAAGTGTCAATGGGATGAGAAAATTGTTTGAAATTTAAACTGTCCAACAGGGTCATGTCACGTGGCAAATTGTAAACTAAAGTGTACACCATAGTGTACATATAGCAAGGTTCGTACCGACTGAACTTTATTGTTTGTACTCTGATTTTGGACACGTTGTTTGACACTTGCATTGCAGTCAAGTGTTAATTGGATGGGAAAACTGTTTGAAATTTAAACTATCCAACAGGGTAATGTCACGTGGCAAAGTGTAAACTAAAGTTTTCACCATAGTGTACATGCAGCAAGGTTCTTACAAATTGAACTTTGCTATTGGTACACTAATTTTTGACACGATGTTCGATGCTTGCATTGTTTTCAAGTTTCAAATGGATAGGAAAATAGTTTGAAATTTAAACTGTCAAACAAGATAATGTCACGTGGCAAAGTGTAAACTAAAGTGTACACCATAGTGTACATGTAGCAGGGTTCTTACCGATTGAACATTGCTATTTGTACACTGATTTTTGACACGTTGTTTGACATTTATATTATTGTCATGTGTCAATTGATGGGAAAACTATTTGAAAATTAAACTGTCCAAGAGGGTAATGTCGCATGGCAAAGTGTATAATAAAGTATACACCATAGTGTACATATAGAGAGGTCCTTACCAATTGAACTTTGCTATTTGTATAATGATTTTTGACACGTTGTTTGGCACTTGCATTGTTGTCCAGTGTCAATTGGATGGGAAAACTGTTTCAAATTTAAACTGTCCAATAGGGTAATGTTACGTGGCAAAGTGTAAACTAAAGTGTACACTATAGTGTACATGTGGCAAGGTCCTTACCGATTG
Organism: Olea europaea var. sylvestris; assembly: GCF_002742605.1. Lineage (NCBI taxonomy): Eukaryota > Viridiplantae > Streptophyta > Magnoliopsida > Lamiales > Oleaceae > Olea > Olea europaea. The sequence continues at coordinate 589,575 of NW_019235741.1, forward strand.
AACTTGGCTACTTATACACTGATTTTTGACATCTTGTTTGACACTTGCATTGTTGTCAAGTGTCAATTGGATGGAAAAACCGTTTCAAATTTAAACTTTCCAACAGTGTAATGCCATGTGGCAAAGTGTAAACTAAAGTGTACACCACAATGTACTTGCCGCAAGGTTCTTACGATTGAACTTTACTATTTATACACTGATTTTTTACACGTTAATTTACACTTGCATTGTTGTCTAGTGTCAATTGGATGGAAAAACTGTTTGAAAGTTAAACTGTTCAGCAGGGTAATGTCAAGTGACAAAGTGTAAACTAAAGTGTGTACACCATAGTGTACATGTCGCAAGGTTCTTACCGATTGAACATTGCTATTTGGACACTGATTTTTGACACGTTGTTTGGCACTTACATTGTTGTCAAGTGTCAATTGGATGGGAAAACTGTTTGAAACTTAAACTGTCCAATATGATAATGTCACGTAACAGAGTGTAAACTAAAGTGTACACCATAGTGTACATGTAGCAAGGTTCTTACCAACTGAACATTGCTATTTGTACACTAATTTTTGACACGTTGTTTGAGACTTTCGTTGTAGTCAAGTGTCAATTGGATGAAAAAATTGTTTGAAATTTAAACTGTCCAACAGGGTAATGTCACGTGGTAAAGTGTAAACTAAAGTGTACACCATAGTGTACATGTAGTAAGGTTCTTACCGACTGGACATTGCTATTTGTACACTAATTTTTGACACGCCGTTTGACACTTGCATTGTTGTTACATGTCAATTCGATGGTAAAACTAGTTGAAATGTAAACTGTCCTACTGGGTAATGTCACGTGGCGAAATGTAAACTAAAGTGTACACCATAGTGTACATGTAGCAAGGTTCTTACCGATTGAACTTTGCTATTTGTTCATTGATTTTTGACACGTTATTTGTTACTTGCATTGTTGTCGAGTGTCAATTGGATGGGAAAACTATTTGAAATGTATATTGTCAAACATGAAAATGTCACGTGGCGAAGTGTAAACTAAAGTGTACACCATAATGTACATATAGCAATGTAGTAGCCAAGAAAAATAAATGAAATTGTGCTAATATTTTGTAATGATCTAGCACCACGAGCCTAACCCATTTTAGAAACGACCTATGGAAGCTCAACCCATGTAGGATTACAAAAGCCCAAGTTAAAAGATAATTAAAAGCCTAGCAATTTAAGAGATTAAATTTAAGTAAAATTGATTACAAAGATTTAATGAATAACTGGATTGCCACAATGGTCATCTATATGGAATTTCATATAGACAACCCAGGTTCGAATCACCATGTAGATGTTTTTTATAAAACTTTTATATGAATTATTTTGATGGCTTAGAGACTCTTCAAATTCTTAGTTAAAGACTAAGTTTAATAAATTTAATGATAGTACAACTCCCCCGCTTAATTTTTCATTAAAAAGAAAGGTTATAGAAGTGGAAGGTCACTTTTTCACTACACTCCTCTTCAAATCCGAATTTCATCTCATTTTCTCTCAAAAAAAATATATATTTCATATCAAGTCAAGCTTAAGGAATAACAAGGGTGAGAAGAAGGAATGCGTTCTATACATTTTGTTCTTTTATCCAAGAAAATTCAACGTAAGTAGAGGTGCAAGTGTTCATTCGTTTTCAAATCTGATTTTTCGATAAATGTTTAAATGAAATGGTACCTTCGGGTACGATGCTTCGGCACTACAGCAGTTTGAATGATCATTCTCCAGCTCTACGTGTTATGATAATGCTATAGTAATTGGATTTTGCCGGAAATCCATCTACGTGCGACGGTATGAATCTATAGTTTGGAATTTCTAATTTGATAACGAATTGTACCAATGATATCTATTGAGTTTCAAACTCATAGGTTAATTCCCTTCTTAGAGGTTGAATGGATTTTCCCTGGGGCGTAGATGATGGTAAAAGATGATGCAACATGTCATGGAGAAGCCGGTGATTTACATCTTTAGTTGATTTTGAGATGTTTACACTTTCTTTAAATTTGATTCCTATGAATACTGTGTGGATCTATTTTACGAACACTCATTATGAATAAATTATGTTTAAAAGTAGATATGCATCATAGGAATAAATTTACAAATCACCGCATACAAAAAAAAAAATTAGCGACTTAAAGTTTTGATGTCTGTTCAGAAATTTTAGTTTCTGCCTCATCTTTAAAAAAATCATAACACTTACGTTTCTTGGTATTTTATATGAAACCAATTGGATTGGATAGCCTAATAAGTTAGATACTGAATAAAATTGGAATCATGTCAATCCAATATCGGTAAAAGGTTATATGTCACATAAAGTAAACTGTGCTGGGTGCTGTCTCTGTTTTTCAGCTTCTACCCTTGTTTTCAAAAATTCATAACTCACTCGTTACTTAGAATTTTTGGATGAAACCAATTGGATTTGATAATCTCATGGATTAGCTACTGAATAAATTTTAAATCATGTGTTTTTGACGTTGATGGAATTTTATATGCCATTTTAAGTGAATTGCACCGGTTTACCTTTCAACCGGGTCGCTGTTGAGTTTTCAAAAATATTTCAATACCTCATATGATGCCGACGGAAGCTAATTTTTGACTATGTTATATTATAAGGAGTTTATTACCTTACATTAAAATTTGATGAATTTTCAAGGTCGAAAGCTATGAAAACAAATTTATTTTGACAATTACTATTTGAGACAAAAAAAAAATTGGAACAGCAATATTACTTTTTAAGTTTTGCCGAAATTTCATGTCAATAGTCGTTACATGCATGGAACCCATTCTAAAAACATTTTTGAAATTGTTTTCATTTAGAATTGGATTATTGTTTAAATAAAAAAAAAGAAAATTCTTTAATTAAATTCTAAAATTTAGTCTTTATTGAACTCTGCTACTTGTACATTGATTTTCAACACGTTTGACACTAGCATTGTTGTCAAGTGTCAATTGGATGGAAAATTGTTTGAAATTTAAACTATCTAACAGGGTAATATCACATGACAAAGTGTAAACTAAAATGTACACCACAGTTTACTTGTCGTAAATTTTTACCGATTGAACTTTGCCGTTTGTACACTGATTTTTGACAAGTTCATTTACACTTGCATTGTAGTCAGGGGTCAATTACATGGAAAAACTATTTGAAATTTAAACTTTACAATAGGGTAATGTCACGTGAGAAAGTGTAAACTAAAGTTTTACACCATAGTGTACATGTAGCAAGGTTCTTACCAATTAAACTTTGCTATTTGTACACTGATTTGTGATACATTGTTTGACACTTGCATTGTTGTTAAGTGTCAATTGGATGGGAAACCTGTTTGAAATTTAAACTATCCAATAGGGTAATGTCATGTGGCAAATTTTAAACTAAAGTGTACACCATAGTGTACATGTTGTAAGGTTCTTACCGATTGAACTTTGCTATTTGGACATAAATTTTTGACACATTTTTTGACACTTGCATTGTTACCAAGGGTCAATTGGATGGAAAAACTATTTGAAATTTAAACTGTCCAGCAGGGTAGTGTCACATGGCAAAATGTAAACTAAAGTGTATTCCATAGCGTACATGTCGCAAGGTTTTTATCGTTTGAACTTTGCAATTTGTACACAGATTTTTGACACGTTGTTAGACATTTGTATTATTGTCAAGTGTCAATTGGATGGGAAAACTGTTTGAAATTTAAACTGTTCAACAAGGTAATGTCACGTGGGAAAGTGTAAACTAAAGTGTGCACCATAGTGTACATATAGCGAGGTTCTTACAGATTGAACTTTGCCATTTGTACACTAATTTTTGACACGTTGTTAGACACTTGCATTGTTGTCAAGTGTTAGTTGGATGGGAAAATTGCCATTTGTACTCTAATTTTTGACTCAATGTTTGACACTTGCATTGTTGTCAAGTGTCAATTGGATGGGAAAATTGTTTGAAATTTAAACTGTCCAATAGGGTAATGTTACGTTACAAAGTGTAAACTAAAGTGTACACCATAGTGTATATATAGCAAGGTTCTTACCGATTGAACTTTACTATTTGTACACTAATTTTTGACACGTTGTTTGACAATTGCATTGCTGTGAAGTGTCAATTGGATAGGAAAACGCTATCTGTACACTGATTTTTGACACGTTGTTTAACACTTGCATTGTTCTCAAGTGTCAATTGGATGGAAAATTTTTTTGAACTTTAATCTGCCCAACCGGGTAATGTCACATGGCAAAGTGTAAACTAAAGTGTACGCCATAGTGTACATGCAGAAAGGTTCTTACCGATTTAACTTAGCTATTTGTACACTAATTTTTGACGCGTTGATTTACACTTGCATTGTTGTCAAGTGTTAATTGAATGAAAAAACTATTTGAAATTTAAACTATACAGCATGGTAATGTCATGTGACAAAGTGTAAACTAAACTCTGTACACCATAGTGTACATGTAACAGGGGTCTTAATGATTGAACTTTGCTATTTGTACACTGATTTTTGACACATTGTTTGACACTTGCATTGTTGTTAAGTGTCTATTCGATGCGAAAACTAATTGAAATTGAAACTGCCCGGCAGGGTAGTGTCATGTGGCAAAGTCTAAACTAAAGTGTACTCCATAGTGTACATGTCGCAAGGTTCTTACCGATTGAACTTTGCTATTTGTACACTGATTTTTGACACGTTAATTTATACTTGCATTGTTGTCAAGTGTCAATTGGATGGAAAATTTGTTTGAAATTTAAACTCTCTGGCAGGGTAGTGTCACGTGGCAAAGTCTAAACTAAAGTGTACTCCATAGTGTACAAGTCGTAAGGTTCAATCGAAACGTGAGAAGGAATAAACTAAAGTATACTCCATAATGTACAAGTTGCAAGGTTCTTATTGATCGAACTTTGCTAGTTGTACGCTAAATTTTGACACGTTGTTTGACACTTGTATTGTTGTTAAGTGTCAATTGGATAGGAAAACTATTTCAAATTTAAACTGTCCAACAGGCTAATGTCGCGTGGCAAATTGTAAACTAAAGTGTACACCGTAGTTTACATGTAGCAAGGTTCTTACCGTTTGAACTTTGTAATTTGTACACTGATTTTTGACATGTTGATTTACACTTGCATTGTTGTCATGTGTCAATTGGATGGAAAAATAATTTGAAATTTAATCTATCCCGCAAGGTAATGTCACGTGACAAAGTGTAACAAAAGCGTGTACACCCATAATGTACACGTCGCAAGATTCTTATCGATTGAACTTTGCTATTTCTACACTAATTTTTGACGCATTGTTTGACGCTGGCATTGTTGTTAAGTGTCAATTGGATGGGAAAATAGTTAGAAATTTAAACCATCCAATAGGGTAATGTCTCGTGGTAAAGTGTAAACTAAAGTGTACATCATAGTGTACATGTGGCAAGGTTCTTACAGATGGAACATCGCTATTTGTACACTAATTTTTGACAAGTTGTTTGAAACTTGCATTGTTGTCAAGTGTTAATTGGATGTCAAAACTATTTGAAATTTAAATTGTCCAACTGGATAATGTCACGTGGCAAAGTGTAAACTAAAGTGTACACCATAGTGTACATAAAGTAAAGTTCTTACCCATTGAACTTTGCTATTTTACACTTAATTTTGACATGTCGTTTGACACTTGCATTGTTGTCAAGCGTCAATAGGATGGGAAAACTGTTTGAAATTTAAAACTCTCCGACAGGGTAATGTCACTTGGCAAAGTGTAAACTAAAGTGTGTACACCATAGTGTACATGTCGCATGGTTCTTACCGATTGAACATTGCTATTTGAACACTAATTTTTGAGACGTGGTTTAACGCTTGTATTGTTGTCAAGTGTTAATTGAATGGGAAAACTGTTTGAAATTTAAGCAGTCTAACAGGGTAATGCTACATGGCAAAGTGTAAACTTAAGTGTATGCCATAATGTACATGTAGCAAGGGTCTTACCGATTGAACTTTGCTATTTGTACATTGATTTTTGACACGTTGTTTGACAATTACATTGTTCTCAAGTATCAATTGGATGCGAAAACAATTTGAAATTGAAACTGTTCGGTAGGGTAGTATCACGTGGAAAAGTCTAAATTAAAGTGTACTCCATAGTGTACATGTCGCAAGGTTCTTACCGATTGAAATTTGGTATTTGTACACTGATTTTTGACACATTAATTTACACTTGGATTGTTGTCATGTGTCAATTGGATGGAAAAACTGTTTGAAATTTAAATTGTCCAATAGGGTAATGTCACGGTATAAAGTGTAACTAAAGCATGCACACCATAGTGTACATGCAGCAAGATTCTCACCGATTGAACTTTGCAATTTGTACACTAATTGTTGACACGTTGTTTGACACTTGCATGGTTGTCAGGTGCCAATTGAATGGAAAAACTATTTGAAATTTAAACTGTCCAACAGGGGAGTGTCACGTGGTAAAGTATAAACTAAAGTGTACTCCATAGTTTACATGTCGCAAGGTTCTTATCGATCGAACTTTGTTAACTGTACACCGATTTTTAACACGTTCATTGACACTTGCATTGTTGTCAAGTGTCAATTAGATGGGAAAATAGTTTGAAATTTAAACTGTCCAACAAGGTAATGTCGTGTGGTAAAGCGTAAACTAAAGTGTACACCATAGTGTACATGTAGCAAGGTTTTTACCGATTGGACTTTGCAATTTGTACACTGATTTTGGACACAATGATTTTCATTTGCATTGTTGTCAAGTGTCAATTGGATGTAAAAACTGTTTGAAATTTAAACTGTCCAGCAAGGTATTGTCACGTGACAAAGTGTAACAAAATCATTTACACCATAGTGTACACATAGCAAGATTCTTATCGATTGAACTTTGCTATTTGTACATTAATTTTTGACACGTTGTTTGATGCTTGCATTGTTGTTAAGGGTCAATTGGATGGAAAAATAGTTTGAAATTTAAACTGTCCAATAGGGTGGTGTCACGTGGCAAAGTGTAAAATAAAGTGTACATCACATTGTACATGTTGTAAGGTTCTTACCGATTGAACCTCACTATTTGTACAATAATTTTTGACACGTTGTTTGACACTTGCATTGTTGTAAGCTGTCAATTGGATGGAAAAGTTGTTTGAAATTTAAACTGTTCAACTGGGTACTGTCACATGGCAAAGCGTAAACTAAAGTGTAAACCATAGTGTACATGTAGTATGGTTCTTACCGATTAAACTTTATTATTTTACACAGATTTTTGACACGTTGTTTGACACTTGTATTGTTGTCAAGTGTTAATAGGATGGAAAAATAGTTTGAAATTTAAAATGTCCAACTGGGTAATGTCACGTGAGAAAGTGTAAACTAAAGTGTACACCATAGTGTACATATAGCGATGTTCTTACCGATTGAACTTTGCCATTCGTACACTAATTTTTGACACGTTGTTAGACACTTGCATTGTTGTCAAGTGTCAATTGGATGGGAAAATTGCCATTTGTACTCTAATTTTTGACTCAATGTTTGACACTTGCATTGTTGTCAAGTGTCAATTGGATGGGAAAATTGTTTGAAATTTAAACTGTCCAATAGGGTAATGTCACGTTACAAAGTGTAAACTAAAGTGTACACCATAGTGTACATATAGCAAGGTTCTTACCGATTGAACTTTATTATTTGTACACTAAGTTTTGACACGTTGTTTGACAATTGCATTGTTGTCAAGTGTCAATTGGATGGGAAAACGCTATCTGTACACTGATTTTTGACACGTTGTTTAACACTTGGATTGTTGTCAAGTGTCAATTGGATGGGATGATTTTTTGAACTTTAAACTGCCCAACAGGGTAATGTCACATGGCAAAGTGTAAACTAAAGTGCACTCCATAGTGTACATGTAGAAAGGTTCTTACATATTTAACTTAGCTATTTGTACACTGATTTTTGACGCGTTGATTTACACTTGTATTGTTGTCAAGTCTTAATTGAATGGAAAAACTATTTGAAATTTAAATTATACAGCATGGTAATGTCATGTGACAAAGTGTAAACTAAACTCTGTACACCATAGTGTACATGTAACAAGGGTCTTAACGATTGAACTTTGCTATTTGTACACTGATTTTTGACACATTATTTGACACTTGCATTGTTGTCAAGTGTCTATTGGATGCGAAAGCTAATTGATTTTGAAACTGCCCGACAGGGTAGTGTCATGTGGCAAAGTCTAAACTAAAGTGTACTCCATAGTGTACATGTCGCAAGGTTCTCACCGATTGAACTTTGCTATTTGTACACTAATTTTTAACACGTTAATTTATACTTGCATTGTTGTCAAGTGTCAATTGGATGGAAAATTTGTTTGAAATTTAAACTGTCTGGCAGGGTGTGTCACGTGGAAAAGTATAAACTAAAGTGTACTCCATAGTGTACAACTCATAACGTTCGATCGAAACGTGACAAGGAATAAACTAAAGTGTACTCCATAATGTACAAGTCGCAAGGTTCTTATCGTTCGAACTTTGCTATTTGTACGCTAATTTTTGACACATTGTTTGACACTTGTATTGTTGTCAAGTGTCAATTGGATGGGAAAACTATTTCAAATTTAAACTGTCCAACAGGCTAATGTCGCGTGGCAAAGTGTAAACTAAAGGGTACACCGTAGTTTACATGTAGCAAGGTTCTTGCCGATTGAACTTTGTAATTTGTACACTGATTTTTGACATGTTGATTTACACTTGTATTGTTGTCAATTGTCAAATGGATGGAAAAATAGTTTGAAATTTAATCTGTCCAGCAAGGTAATATCACGTGACAAAGTGTAACAAAAGCGTGTGCACCATAATGTACACGTAGCAAGATTCTTATCGATTGAACTTTGCTGTTTCTACACTAATTTTTGACACATTGTTTGATGCTGACATTGTTGTTAAGTGTCAATTGGATGGGAAAATAGTTAGAAATTTAAACTATCCAATAGGGTAATGTCTCGTGGCAAAGGGTAAACTAAAGTGTACATCATAGTGTACATGTAACAAGGTTCTTACCTATGGAACTTCGCTATTTGTACACTAAATTTTGACAAGTTGTTTGACACTTGCATTGTTGTCAAGTGACAATTGGATGGCAAAACTGTTTGAAATTTAAACTGTCCAACTGGGTAATGTCACGTGGCAAAGTGTAAACTAAAGTATACACCATAATGTACATGAAGCAAGGCTCTTACCCGTTGAACTTTATTATTTTACACTGATTTTTGACACGTTGTTTGACACTTGCATTGTTGTCAAGTGTCAATAGGATGGGAAAAATGTTTGAAATTTAAAATGTCCAACAGGGTAATGTCACATGGCATAGTGTAAACTAAACTATACACCATAATGTACATGTAGCAAGGTCCTTACCGATTGAACTTGGCGACTTGTACACTGATTTTCCACACGTTGTTTGACACTTTCATTGTTGTAAAGTGTCAATTGGATGGGAAAATTGTTTGAAATTTAAACTGTCCGATAGCGTAATGTCATGTGACAAAGTGTAAACTAAAGTGTACACTATAGTGTGCTTGTCGTAAGGTTCTTGCTGATTGAACTTTGCTATTTGTACACTAATTTTTGACCCGTAAATTTACACTTGCATTATTGTCAAGTGTAAATTGAATGGAAAAACAGTTTGAAATTTGAAATGTATAGCATGATAATGTCATGTGACAAAGTGTAAACTAAAGTGTGTACACCATAGTGTACATGTAACAAAGTTCTTATCGATTGAACTTTGTAGTCTGTACACTGATTTTCGACACGTTATTTGCCACTTTTATTGTTGTCAAGTGTCAATTGGATGGGAAAACTGTTTGAAATTTAAACTATCCAACCGGGTAATATCATAAAGAGAGTGTAAACTTAAGTGTACACTATAGTGTACATGTAGTGAGGTTCTTACCGATTGAACTTTGCTATTTCTACACTAATTTTTGATACGTTGTTAGACACTTGCATTGTTGTCGAGTGTCAATTGGATGGGAAACTGCTATCTGTACTCTGATTTTTGACTCATTGTTTGACACTTGCATTGTTGTCAAGTGTCAATTGGATGGAAAAACTATTTGAAATTTGAATTGTCCAACAGGGTAATGTCACGTGGCAAAGTGTAAGCTAAAGTGTACACCATAGTGTACATGTAGTAAGGTTCTTACCGATTGAACTTTGCTATTTGTACACAGATTTTGGACAGATTGTTTCACACTTGCATTGTAGTCAAGTGTCAATTGGATGAAAAAAATGTTTGAAATTTAAACTATCCAACAGTGTAATGTCACGTGACAAAGTGTAAACTAAAGTGTACACCATAGTATACATGTAGCAAGGTCCTTACCGATTGAGCATGGCTATTTGTACACTGATTTTTGATACGTTGTCTGACACTTAAATTGTTGTTATGTGTCAATTGGATGGGAAAACTATTTCAAATTTAAAATGTCCAACAGGATAATGCCACGTGGTAAAGTGTGAACTAAAGTGTACACCATAGTGTACATGTAGCAAGGTTCTTACCGAATGAACTTTGCTATTTGTACACTGATTTTTGACACTTTTTTTGGCATTTGCATTGTTGTCAAGTGTCAATTGGATGGAAAAACTGTTTGAAATTTAAACTGTCCTATGGGGTAGTCTCACGTGGCAAAGTGCAAACCATAGTGTACTCCATAGTGTACACGTCGCAAGGTTCTTATCGATTCGACTTTGCTATTTGTACACTGATTTTTGACACACTGTTTGACACTTGTATTGTTGTCAAGTGTCAATTGGATGAGAAAACTATTTAAAATTTAAACTGTCTAAGAGGGTAATGTCACGTGGCAAAGTGTAATCTAAAGTGTACAACATAGTTTACTTGTAGCAAGGTTCTTACTGATCAAACATTGCTATTTTTACACTGACTTTTTACACGTTGATTTACACTTGCATATTTGTCAAGTGTTAGTTGGATGGAAAAAATGTTTGAAATTTAAATTGTCCAATAGGATAATGTCACGTGGCAAAGTGTACACCATAGTTTACTTGTCGCAAGGTTCTTACCGATTGAACTTTGATATTTGTACACTAATATTTTACACGTTGATTTACACTTGCATGGTTGTCAAGTGTCAATTGGATGGAAAAACTGTTTGAAAGTTAAACTGTCCATTATGGTAATATCAAGTGACAAAGTGTAACTAAAGCATGTACATCATAGTGTACATGCAGCAAGATTCTTATCGATTGAACTTTGTTATTTGTGTACTGATTTTTGATACTTTGTTTCACACTTGCATTATTGTCAAGTGTCAATTGGATGGAAAAATTGTTTGAAAATTAAACTGTCCAACGGGGTAATGCCACGTGGTAAAATGTAAACTAAACTGTTCACCACAGTGTACATGTAGCAAGGTCCTTACCGATTAAATTTGCTATTTGAACACTGATTTTTGACATGTTGTTTCACACTTGCATTGTTTTTAAGTGTCAATTGGATGGAAAAACTGTTTGAAATTTAGACTGTCCAATAAGATAATGTCATGTGACAAAGTGTAAACTAAAGTGTACACCATTATGTACATGTAGCAAGGTTCTTATCGACTGAACTTTGCTATTTGTACATTAATTTTTAACACGTTATTTGATACTTGCATTGTTGTCAAGCATCAATTGGATGCGAAAACTGTTTGAAATTGAAACTGTTCGGTAGGGGAGTGTCACATGGCAAAGTGTAATCTAAAGTGTGTACACCATAGTGTACATGTCGCAAGGCTCTTACCGATTGAACATTGCTATTTGAACACTGATTTTTGAGACGTTGTTTAACGCTTGCATTGTTGTCAAGTGTCAATTGAATGGGAAAATTTTTTGAAATTTAAACTGTCCAACAGGGTAATGTCATGTGGCAAAGTGTAAATTAAGTGTACGCCATAGTGTACATGTAGCAAGGGTCTTACCGATTGAACTTCGCTATTTGTACACTGATTTTTGACACGTTGTTTGACAATTGCATTGTTGTCAAGTATCAATTGGATGTGAAAACTATTTGAAATTGAAACTGTCCAGTAGCGTAGTATCACGTGGCAAAGTGTAAATTAAAGTGTACTCTATAGTGTACATGTCGCAAGGTTCTTACCGATTGAAATTTGGTATTTGTACACTGATTTTTGACACGTTGATTTACACTTGGATTGTTGTCATGTATCAATTAGATGGAAAAACTATTTGAAATTTAAACTGTCCAGTAGGATACTGTCACGGTATAAAGTGTAACTAAAGCGTGTACACCATAGTGTGCATGCAGCAAGATTCTCACTGATTGAACTTCGCAATTTGTACACTAATTTTTGACACTTTGTTTGACACTTGCATGGTTGTCAAGTGTCAATTGGCTAGAAAAACTATTTGAAATTTAAACTGTCCAGCAGGATAGTGTCACGTGGCAAAGTATAAACTAAAGTGTACTCGATAGTGTACATGTCGCAAGGTTCTTATAGATCGAACTTTGTTAACTGTACACTGATTTTTGACACGTTGATTGACACTTGCATTGTTGTCAAGTGTCAATTAGATGGGAAAATAGTTTGAAATTTAAACTGTCCAACAGGGTAATGTCGTGTGGCAAAGTGTAAACTAAAGTGTACACCATAGTGTACATGTAGCATGGTTCTTACCGATTGGACTTTGCAATTTGTACACTGATTTTTGACACAATGATTTTCATTTGCATTGTTTTCAAGTATCAATTGGATGTAAAAACTATTTGAAATTTAAACTGTCCAGCAAGGTATTGTCACATGACATAGTGTAACAAAATCGTTTACACCATAGTATACACGTAGCAAGATTCTTATCGATTGAACTTTGTTATTTGTACGCTAATTTTTGACACGTTGTTTGACGCTTGCATTGTTGTTAAGTGTCAATTGGATGGGAAAATATTTTGAAATGTAAACTGTCCAATAGGGTAGTGTCACGTGGCAAAGTGTAAAATAAAGTGTACATCACATTGTACATGTTGCGAGGTTCTTACCGATTGAACTTCGCTATTTGATTTTTAACACGTTGTTTCACACTTGCATTGTTGTAAAGTGTCAATTGGATGGAAAAATTATTTGAAATTTAAAGTGTTCAACTGGGTAATGTCACGTGGCAAAGCGTAAACTAAAGTGTAAACCATAGTGTACATGTAGTATGGTTCTTACCGATTGAACTTTATTATTTTACACTGATTTTTGACACGTTTTTTGACACTTGTATTGTTGTCAAGTGTCAATAGGATGGGAAAATTGTTTGAAATTTAAAACGTCCAACCGGGTAATGTCACGTGGCAAAGTTTAAACTAAAGTTTACACTATAGTGTACATATAACAAGGTCCTTACCGATTAAACATGGCTATTTGTACACTTATTTTTGATACGTTGTTTGACACTTGCATTGTTGTCAAGTGTCAATTTGATGGGAAAACTGTTTGAAATTTAAATTGTCCAATAGGGTAATGTCACGTTGCAAAGTATACAACAGAGTTTACTTGTCGCAAGGTTCTTACTGATTGAACTTTGATATTTGTACACTTATTTTTTACACGTTAATTTACAATTGAATTGTTTTCAAGTGTCAATTGGATGGAAAAACTGTTTGAAAGTTAAACTGTCCATTATGGTAATGTCAAGTGACAAAGTGTAACTAAAGCGTGTACACCATAGTGTACATGTAGCAAAATTTTTACCGATTGAACTTAGCTATTTATACACTGATTTTTAACACGTTGTTTGACACTTGCATTGTTGTCAAGTGTCAATTGGATGGAAAAACTATTTGAAATTTAAACTATCAAACAGGGTAATGTCACGTGGCAAAGTGTAAACTAAACTGTTCACCATAGTGTACATGTTGCAAGGTTCTTACGGATTGAATTTGCTATTTGAACACTGATTTTTGACACGTTGCTTCACACATGCATTGTTGTTAAGTGTCAATTGGATGGAAAAATTGTTTGAACTTTAAACTGTCCAACAAGGTAATGTCACGTGGCAAAGTGTAAACTAAACTGTTCACCATAGTGTACATGTAGCAAGGGTCTTACCGATTGAACTTCGCTATTTGTACACTGATTTTGGACACGTTGTTTGACAATTGCATTGTTGTCAAGTGCCAATTGGATGGAAAAAATGTTTTAAATTTAAACTATCCAACAGTGTAATATCACGTGTTAAAGTGTAAACCAAAGTGTACACCATAGTCTACATGTAGCAAGGTCCTTACCGATTGAACATGGCTATTTGAACACTGATTTTTGATAGGTTGTCTGACACTTACATTGTTGCTAAGTGTCAATTGGATGGGAAAGCTATTTGAAATTTAGAATGTCCAATAGGATAAAGCCACGTGGCAAAGTGTGAACTAAACTGTACACCATAGTGTACATGTAGCAAGGGTCTTACCGATTGAACTTCGCTATTTGTACACTGATTTTGGACACGTTGTTTGACAATTGCATTGTTGTCAAGTGCCAATTGGATGGAAAAAATGTTTTAAATTTAAACTATCCAACAGTGTAATGTCACGTGATAAAGTGTAAACCAAAGTGTACACCATAGTCTACATGTAGCAAGGTCCTTACCGATTGAACATGGCTATTTGTACACTGATTTTTGATAGGTTGTCTGACACTTACATTGTTGCTAAGTGTCAATTGGATGGGAAAGCTATTTGAAATTTAGAATGTCCAATAGGATAAAGCCACGTGGCAAAGTGTGAACTAAACTGTACACCATAGTGTACATGTAGCAAGGTTCTTACCGAATGAACTTTGCAATTTGTACACTGATTTTTGACAATTTTTTTAGCATTTGTATTGTTGTCATGTGTCAATTGGATGAAAAAACTGTTTGAAATTTAAACTGTCCAGTAGAATACTGTCACGGTATAAAGTGTAACTAAAGCGTGTACACCATAGTGTGCATGCAGCAAGATTCTCACTGATTGAACTTCGCAATTTGTACACTAATTTTTGACACTTTGTTTGACACTTGCATGGTTGTCAAGTGTCAATTGGCTAGAAAAACTATTTGAAATTTAAACTGTCCAGCAGGATAGTGTCACGTGGCAAAGTATAAACTAAAGTGTACTCGATAGTGTACATGTCGCAAGGTTCTTATAGATCGAACTTTGTTAACTGTACACTGATTTTTGACACGTTGATTGACACTTGCATTGTTGTCAAGTGTCAATTAGATGGGAAAATAGTTTGAAATTTAAACTGTCCAACAGTGTAATGTCGTGTGGCAAAGTGTAAACTAAAGTGTACACCATAGTGTACATGTAGCATGGTTCTTACCGATTGGACTTTGCAATTTGTACACTGATTTTTGACACAATGATTTTCATTTGCATTGTTTTCAAGTATCAATTGGATGTAAAAACTATTTGAAATTTAAACTGTCCAGCAAGGTATTGTCACATGACATAGTGTAACAAAATCGTTTACACCATAGTATACACGTAGCAAGATTCTTATCGATTGAACTTTGTTATTTGTACGCTAATTTTTGACACGTTGTTTGACGCTTGCATTGTTGTTAAGTGTCAATTGGATGGGAAAATATTTTGAAATGTAAACTGTCCAATAGGGTAGTGTCACGTGGCAAAGTGTAAAATAAAGTGTACATCACATTGTACATGTTGCGAGGTTCTTACCGATTGAACTTCGCTATTTGATTTTTAACACGTTGTTTCACACTTGCATTGTTGTAAAGTGTCAATTGGATGGAAAAATTATTTGAAATTTAAAGTGTTCAACTGGGTAATGTCACGTGGCAAAGCGTAAACTAAAGTGTAAACCATAGTGTACATGTAGTATGGTTCTTACCGATTGAACTTTATTATTTTACACTGATTTCTGACACGTTTTTTGACACTTGTATTGTTGTCAAGTGTCAATAGGATGGGAAAATTGTTTGAAATTTAAAATGTCCAACCGGGTAATGTCACGTGGCAAAGTTTAAACTAAAGTTTACACCATAGTGTACATATAACAAGGTCTTTACCGATTAAACATGGCTATTTGTACACTTATTTTTGATACGTTGTTTGACACTTGCATTGTTGTCAAGTGTCAATTGGATGCGAAAACTATTTGAAATTGAAATTGTCCGGCAGGGTAGTGTCACGTGGCAAAGTGTAAACTAAACTGTTCACCATAGTGTACATGTTGCAAGGTTCTTATCGATTGAACTTTGCTATTTGTACATTAATTTTTGACACGTTGTTTGACACTTGCATTGTTGTCAAGTGTCAATTGGATGCGAAAACTATTTGAAATTGAAATTGTCCGGCAGGGTAGTGTCACGTGGCAAAGTGTAAACTAAACTGTTCACCATAGTGTACATGTTGCAAGGTTCTTATCGATTGAACTTTGCTATTTGTACATTAATTTTTGACACGTTGTTTGACACTTGCATTGTTGTCAAGTGTCAATTGGATGCGAAAACTATTTGAAATTGAAATTGTCCGGCAGGGTAGTGTCACGTGGCAAAGTGTAAACTAAACTGTTCACCATAGTGTACATGTTGCAAGGTTCTTATCGATTGAACTTTGCTATTTGTACATTAATTTTTGACACGTTGTTTGACACTTGCATTGTTGTCAAGTGTCAATTGGATGCGAAAACTATTTGAAATTGAAATTGTCCGGCAGGGTAGTGTCACGTGGCAAAGTGTAAACTAAACTGTTCACCATAGTGTACATGTTGCAAGGTTCTTATCGATTGAACTTTGCTATTTGTACATTAATTTTTGACACGTTGTTTGACACTTGCATTGTTGTCAAGTGTCAATTGGATGCGAAAACTATTTGAAATTGAAATTGTCCGGCAGGGTAGTGTCACGTGGCAAAGTGTAAACTAAACTGTTCACCATAGTGTACATGTTGCAAGGTTCTTATCGATTGAACTTTGCTATTTGTACATTAATTTTTGACACGTTGTTTGACACTTGCATTGTTGTCAAGTGTCAATTGGATGGGAAAGATATTTGAAATTTAGAATGTCCAATAGGATAAAGCCACGTGGATAAGTGTGAACTAAACTGTACACCATAGTCTACATGTAGCAAGGTCCTTACCGATTGAACATGGCTATTTGTACACTGATTTTTGATAGGTTGTCTGACACTTACATTGTTGCTAAGTGTCAATTGGATGGGAAAGATATTTGAAATTTAGAATGTCCAATAGGATAAAGCCACGTGGATAAGTGTGAACTAAACTGTACACCATAGTGTACATGTAGCAAGGTTCTTACCGAATGAACTTTGCAATTTGTACACTGATTTTTGACAATTTTTTTAGCATTTGTATTGTTGTCAAGTGTCAATTGGATGGAAAAAACTGTTTGAAATTTAAACTGTCCAGTGGGGTAGTCTCACGTGGCAAAGTGTAAACCATAGTGTACTCCATAGTGTACACGTCGCAAGGTTCTTACCGATTCAACTTTACTATTTGTACACCGATTTTTGACACATTGTTTGACACTTGTATTGTTGTCAAGTGTCAATTGGATGAGAAAACTATTTGAAATTTAAACTGTCCAAGAGGGTAATGTCTCATGGCAAAGCGTAAACTAAAGTGTACAACATAGTTTACTTCTCACAAGGTTCTTACCGATTAAACATTGCTATTTTTACAGTGATTTCTTACACGTTGATTTACACTTGCATTGTTGTCAAATGTTAATTGGATGGGAAAACTATTTGAAATTTAAATTGTCCAACAGGGTAATGTCACGTGGCAAAGTATACACCATAGTTTACTTGTCGCAAGGTTCTTACCGATTGAACTTTGATATTTGTACACTAATTTTTTACACGTTGATTTACACTTGCATTGTTGTCAAGTGTCAATTGGATGAAAAAACTTTTTGAAAGTTAAACTGTCCATTATGGTAATGTCAAGTGACAAAGTGTAACTAAAGCGTGTACACCATAGTGTACATGTAGGAAGATTCTTATCGATTGAACTTTGCTATTTATGTAATGATTTTTGACACGTTGTCTCACACTTGCATTGTTTTTAAGTGTCAATTGGATGGAAAAACCGTTCGAACTGTCCAATATGGTAATGTCACATGACAAAGTTTAAACTAAAATGTACATCGTTGCGTACCTGTAGCAAGATTTTTATTGATTGAACTTTGCTATTTGTACCCTGATTTTTGACGCGTTGTTTGACACTTGCATTGTTGTCAAGTGTCAATTGGATGGGAAAACTATTTGAAATTTAAACTATCCAACGGGGTAATATCACATGGCAAAGTGTAAACTAAACTGTTCACCATAGTGTACATGTTGCAAGGTTCTTACGGATTGAATTTGCTATTTGAACACTGATTTTTGACACGTTGTTTCACACATGCATTGTTGTTAAGTGTCAATTGGATGGAAAAATTGTTTGAACTTTAAACTGTCCAACAAAGTAATGTCACGTGGCAAAGTGTAATCTAAAATGTACACCGTAGTGTACATGTTGCAAGGCTCTTATCGATTGAACTTTGCTATTTGTACATTGATTTTTGACACGTTGTTTGACACTTGCACTGTTGTCAAGTATCAATTGGATGCGAAAACTATTTGAAATTGAAATTGTCCGGCAGGGTAGTGTCACGTGGCAAAGTGTAAACTAAAGTGTGTACTCCGTAGTTTACGTGTCGCAAGGTTCTTACCGATTGAACATTGCTATTTGAACACTAATTATTGACACATTGTTTAACACTTGCATTATTGTTAAGTGTTAATTGAATGAGAAAACTATTTGAAATTTAAACTGTCCAACAGGATAATGTTACATGACAAAGTGTAAACTAAAGTGTACGCCATAGTGTACATGTAGCAAGGGTCTTACCGATTGAACTTCGCTATTTGTACACTGATTTTGGACACGTTGTTTGACAATTGCATTTTTGTCAAGTGTCAATTGGATGGAAAAAATGTTTTAAATTTAAACTATCCAACAGTGTAATGTCACGTGATAAAGTGTAAACCAAAGTGTACACCATAGTCTACATGTAGCAAGGTCCTTACTGATTGAACATGGCTATTTGTACACGGATTTTTGATAGGTTGTCTGACACTTACATTGTTGCTAAGTTTCAATTGGATGGGAAAGCTATTTGAAACTTAGAATGTCCAACAGGATAATGCCACGTGGCAAAGTGTGAACTAAACTGTACATCATAGTGTACATGTAGAAAGGTTCTTACCGAATGAACTTTGCAATTTGTACACTGATTTTTGACAATTTTTTTAGCATTTGTATTGTTGCCAAGTGTCAAATGGATGGAAAAAACTGTTTGAAATTTAAACTGTCCAGTGGAGTAGTCTCACGTGGCAAAGTGTAAACCATAGTGTACTCCATAGTGTACACGTCGCAAGGTTCTTACCGATTCAACTTTACTATTTGTACACTGATTTTTGACACATTGTTTGACACTTATATTGTTGTCAAGTGTCAATTAGATGAGAAAACTATTTGAAATTTAAACTGTCCAAGAGGGTAATGTCTCGTGGCAAAGCGTAAACTAAAGTGTACAACATAGTTTACTTCTCACAAGGTTCTTACCGATTAAACATTGCTATTTTTACAGTGATTTTTTACATGTTGATTTACACTTGCATTGTTGTCAAATGTTAATTGGATGGGAAAACTATTTGAAATTTAAATTGTCCAACAGGGTAATCTCAAGTGGCAAAGTATACACCATAGTTTACTTGTTGCAAGGTTCTTACCGATTGAACTTTGATATTTGTACGCTAATTTTTTACACGTTGATTTACACTTGCATTGTTGTCAAGTGTCAATTGGATGGAAAAACTTTTTTAAAGTTAAACTGTCCATTATGGTAATGCCATATGACAAAGTGTAACTAAAGCGTGTACACCATAGTGTACATGTAGGAAGATTCTTATCGATTGAACTTTACTATTTATGCAATGATTTTTGACACGTTGTCTCACACTTGCATTGTTTTTAAGTGTTAATTGGATGGAAAAACCGTTCGAACTGTCCAACAAGGTAATGTCACATGGCAAAGTTTAAACTAAAATGTACACCGTAGTGTACATGTAGCAAGGTTTTTATTGATTGAACTTTGCTATTTGTACCCTGATTTTTGACACGTTGTTTGACACTTGCATTGTTGTCAAGTGTCAATTGGATGGGAAAACTATTTGAAATTTAAACTATCCAACGGGGTAATGTCACGTGGCAAAGTGTAAACTAAACTGTTCACCATAGTGTACATGTTGCAAGGTTCTTACGGATTGAATTTGCTATTTGAACACTGATTTTTGACACGTTGTTTCACACATGCATTGTTGTTAAGTATCAATTGGATGGAAAAATTGTTTGAACTTTAAACTGTCCAACAAGGTAATGTCACGTGGCAAAGTGTAAACTAAAATGTACACCGTAGTGTACATGTTGCAAGGTTCTTATCGATTGAACTTTGCTATTTGTACATTGATTTTTGACATGTTGTTTGAAACTTGCATTGTTGTCCAGTGTCAATTGGATGCGAAAACTATTTGAAATTGAAATTGTCCGGCAGGGTAGTGTCACGTGGCAAAGTGTAAACTAAAGTGTGTACTCCGTAGTGTACGTGTCGCAAGGTTCTTACCGATTGAACATTGCTATTTGAACACTAATTTTTGACACATTGTTTAACACTTGCATTATTGTTAAGTTTCAATTGAATGAGAAAACTATTTGAAATTTAAACTGTCCAACAGGGTAATGTTACATGACAAAGTGTAAACTAAAGTGTACGCCATAGTGTACATGTAGCAAGGGTCTTACCGATTGAACTTCGCTATTTGTACACTGATTTTGGACACGTTGTTTGATAATTGCATTGTTGTCAAGTGCCAATTGGATGGAAAAAATGTTTTAAATTTAAACTATCCAACAGTGTAATGTCACGTGATAAAGTGTAAACCAAAGTGTACACCATAGTCTACATGTAGCAAGGTCCTTACTGATTGAACATGGCTATTTGTACACTGATTTTTGATAGGTTGTCTGACACTTACATTGTTGCTAAGTGTCAAATGGATGGGAAAGCTATTTGAAATTTAGAATGTCCAACAGGATAATGCTACCTGGCAAAGTGTGAACTAAACTGTACACCATAGTGTACATGTAGTAAGGTTCTTACCGAATGAACTTTGCAATTTGTACACTGATTTTTGACAATTTTTTTAGCATTTGTATTGTTGTCAAGTGTCAATTGGATGGAAAAAATTGTTTGAAATTTAAACTGTCCAGTGGAGTAGTCTCACGTGGCAAAGTGTAAACCATAGTGTACTCCATAGTGTACACGTCGCAAGGTTCTTACCGATTCAACTTTACTATTTGTACACTGATTTTTGACACATTGTTTGACACTTGTATTGTTGTCAAGTGTCAATTGGATGAGAAAACTATTTGAAATTTAAACTGTCCAAGAGGGTAATGTCTCGTGGCAAAGCGTAAACTAAAGTGTACAACATAGTTTACTTCTCGCAAGGTTCTTACCGATTAAACATTGCTATTTTTAAAGTGATTTTTTACACGTTGATTTACACTTGCATTGTTGTCAAATGTTAATTGGATGGAAAAACTGTTTGAAATTTAAATTGTCCAACAGGGTAATGTCACGTGGCAAAGTATACACCATAGTTTACTTGTCGCAAGGTTCTTACCGATTGAACTTTGATATTTGTACACTAATTTTTTACACGTGATTTACACTTGCATTGTTGTCAAGTGTCAATTGGATGGAAAAACTTTTTGAAAGTTAAACTGTCCATTATGGTAATGTCAAGTGACAAAGTGTAACTAAAGCGTGTACACCATAGTGTACATGTTGGAAGATTCTTATCGATTGAACTTTGCTATTTATGCAATTATTTTTTACACGTTATCTCACACTTGCATTGTTTTTAAGTGTCAATTGGATGGAAAAACCGTTCGAACTGTCCAACAATGTAATGTCACATGGCAAAATTTAAACTAAAATGTACACCGTAGTGTACATGTAGCAAGGTTTTTATTGATTGAACTTTGCTATTTGTACCCTGATTTTTGACACGTTGTTTGACACTTGCATTATTGCCAAGTGTCAATTGGATGGGAAAACTATTTGAAATTTAAACTATCCAACGGGGTAATGTCACGTGGCAAAGTGTAAACTGAAGTATGTACACCGTAGTGTACATGTCGCAAGGTTCTTACCGATTGAACATTGCTCTTTGAACACTGATTTTTGACACGTTGTTTAACACTTGCATTGTTTTCAAGTGTCAATTGAATGGAAAATTTCTTGAAATTTAAACTGTCCAACAGGGTAATGTCATGTTACAAAGTGTAAACTAAAGTGTACGCCATAGTGTACATGTAGCAAGGGTCTTACCGATTGAACTTCGCTATTTGTACACTGATTTTTGACACGTTGTCTGACAATTGCATTGTAGTTAAGTGTCAATTGGATTGAAAAAAATGTTTGAAATTGGATGCGAAAACTATTTGAAATTGAAACTATCCGGCAGTGTAGTATCATGTGGCAAAGTGTAAATTAAAGTGTACTCCATAGTGTACATGTCGCAAGGTTCTTACCTATTCGACTTTGCTATTTGTACACTAATTTTTAAAACATTGTTTGACACTTGTATTGTTGTCAAGTGTCAATTGGATGGGAAAACTATTTGAAATTTAGGCTGTCCAAGAGGGTAACGTCACGTGGCAAAGGGTAAACTAAAGTGTACTCCACATAGTGTACATGTCGCAAGGTTTTTAACGATTGAACTTTGCTATTTTTACACAGATTTTTTACATGTTAATTTACACTTGTATTGTTGTCAAGTGTCAATTGAATGGAAAAACTGTTTGAAATTTAAACTGTACAGCATGGTAATGTCACGTGACAAAGTGTTAACTAAAATGAGTACACCATAGTGTACATGTAGCAAAGTTCTTATCAATTGAACTTTGCAAGTTGTACACTGATTTTCAACATATTGTTTGACACTTGTATTATTGTCAAGTGTCAATTGGATGGGAAAACTGTTTGAAATTTAAACTATCCAGCAGTGTAATGTCACAAGGCAAAGTGTAAACTAAAGTGTACACTATAGTGTACATTTAGCGAGGTTCTTACCGATTGAACTTTGCTATTTGTACACTGATTTTTGACACATTGTTAGACACTTGCATTGTTATCAGTTGTCAATTGGATGGGAAAACAACTATTTGTACTCTGATTTTTGACTCATTGTTTGACACTTGCATTGTTGTCAAGTATCAATTGGATGGGAAAACTGTTTGAAATTTAAACTCTCCAACAAGGTAATGTCACATGGAAAAGTGTAAACTAAAGTGTACACCATAGTGTACATGTAGCAAGGATCTTACCGATTGAACTTTGCTATTTGTGCACAGATTTTGGACATGTTGTTTCACACTTGCATTGTAGCCAAGTGTCAATTGGATGGAAAAAATTGTTTGAAATTTAAACTGTCCAGCAGGGTAGTCTCACATGGCAAAGTGTAAACCATAGTGTACTGGATAGCGTACACGTTGCAAGGTTCTTACCGATTCGACTTTGCTATTTGTACACTGATTTTTGACACGTTGATTTACACTTGTATTGTTGTCAAGTGTTAATTTGATGGGAAAACTGTTTGAAATTTAAATTGTCCAATAGGGTAATGTCACGTGGCAAAATATACACCATAGTTTACTTGTCGCAAGGTTCTTATTGATTGAACTTCGATATTTGTACACTTACTTTTTACACGTTGATTTACAATTTCATTGTTGTCAAGTGTCAATTGAATGGAAAAACTATTTAAAAGTTAAATTGTCCATTATGGTAATGTCAAATAATAAAGTGTAACTGAAGCGTGTACACCATAGTGTACATGTAGCAAGATTCTTACCGATTGAACTTAGCTATTTGTACACTGATTTTTGACACATTGTTTGACACTTGCATTGTCATCAAGTGTCAATTGGATGGGAAAACTATTTGAAATTTAAACTGTCCAATGGGGTAATGTCACATGGCAAAGTGTAAACTAAACTGTTCACCACAGTGTTCATGTAGCATGGTCCTTACGGATTGAATTTGCTATTTGAACACTGTTTTTGACACGTTGTCTCACACTTGCATTGTTGTTAAGTTCAATTGGATGGAAAATTTTTTTGAAATTTAAACTGTCCAACAAGGTAATGTCACGTGGCAAAGTGTAAACTAAAGTATACACCGTAGTGTACATGTAGCAAGGTTCTTATCGATTGAACTTTGCTATTTGTACACTAATTTTTGACACGTTGTTTAACACTTGCATTGTTGTCAAGTGTCAATAGGATGTGAAAACTATTTGAAATTGAAATTGTCTGGTAGGGTAGTATCACATGGCAAAGTCAAAACTAAAGTGTGTACGCCGTAGTGTACATGTCGCAAGGTTCTTACCGATTGAACATTGCTATTTGAACACTGATTTTTGACACGTTGTTTAACACTGCATTGTTGTCAAGTGTCAATTGAATGGGAAAATTGTTTGAAATTTAAACTGTCCAACAGGGTAATTTCACGTGACAAAGTGTAAACTAAAGTGTACGCTATAGTGTACATGTAGCAAGGGTCTTACCGATTGAACTTCACTATTTGTACACTGATTTTTGACACGTTGTTTGACAATTGCATTGTAGTCAAGTGTCAATTGGATTGAAAAAAATGTTTGAAATTTAAACTGTCCAACAGTGTAATGTCACGTGACAAAGTGTAAACTAAAGTGCACACCATAGTATACATGTAGCAAGGTCCTTACCGATTGAACGTGGCTATTTGTACATTGATTTTTGATACGTTGTCTGACACGTACATTGTTGTTAAGTATCAATTGGATGGGAAAACTATTTGAAAGTTAAAATGTCCATTATGGTAATGTTAAGTGACAAAGTGTAACTAAAGCGTGTACACCACACTGTACATGTAGAAAGATTCTTATCGATTGAATTTTGCTATTTGAACACTGATTTTTGACACGTTTCACACTTGCATTGTTGTTAAGTGTCAATTGGATGGAAAAACTGTTCAAAATTTAAACTATCCAACAAGGTAATTGTAATACTCCGAACTTCACGTTCTACATTTGGCCAATATGATTCATGCATTTCATGCTAATTACATTGTCATTTGTATCAATTTCCTGATTGCCTTCTCTTAAAATGATGCATTTGATCATCAAGCCTTTAAAATCTTTACATGATGATAACCTTCGACTCTTCGATTTAGGTGGTGAATTTTATATTGAGCTATGATAGAAAGTTAGATTAACTAAATGTTGGAGATTGGCTTGGTAAGTAATGTAATATTTGAAAGGCCGAAAATTTGTATCAACAAAGGTTCAAGCTTTCCATTCGGCTAATCGAGGTCACCTTAAACCCTAGATAGGTAATTCACATATTTGGGACATGAGGGATGAAGTGACATTATCACAACGTAATAATATATGTCTTATATGACATTATAAATATTGAGGTGCAAATTGTTGAAATCGGTTGAGAATCGGGTAAGAAATTAAATGAACGGTTGAGGAATTAGTTCTATGAAATACTTTGGGATCTAAGGACAAGCGAAATGGATTGCAAACATGGCAAAATAAGCCGAGGATACTTGGTTTGTGCCTGCAAAGATAGATATAAAATCAGATTTTGCTACAAGTGACCACCTCATGCTTGAACCCCTCGCGCTTGGGATGTTTGTCATTTTAGCACTCAATTCCTTCACCCTTAAGCCTCCAACACGTCCTATAAGTCCTTAGAACTTTACACAAGATATTTATAACTCTTATAAGTCACATATGGCTCCATGTGGTGCAAGGGAGAAGTCAAAGTTGGCTGCAAGAAGCCACCTCCTACTTGGACAGCTCATGCTAGGGGATTTTCACTTTAATATATAATTGCTTCAACCTTAAGGCATAAATTTCGTGTCTAATCCCCAAGGACTTAATATAGGATGAATATATATCTTAAATATCATAAATGGACACAAAAATAATGGTAGAAAAGTCAAGTATTGCAGCCAAGATGACAGCTCCAGCTTAGTGACTCACCTTGATTGCTTGAGGTGGCTGCAGCCCATGATCAAGGTTCTTATTGATTAAACTTTGCTATTTGTACACTGATTTTGACACGTTGTTTGACACCTTTTGAAATGGCTTGTAGATATGTTTATAAGCTCAGAATATATATGTTCGATTATGGCAATATGATTTTGGGTTTCGATATATTATATGATCGTGTCACAGGGGATTAGAAGTTAACAAACTCGAAAAAAAAAATATATGTAAAATTTTATATCTAGGTTGTGTATAGATATCAATGTTAATTTTGGGGTGTGACAGTAATGTCACGTGGCAAAGTGTAAACTAAAGTGTACACCATAGTGTACATGTAGGGGATGGGCCTTTGGTGATCACGGGAGGGCGGACCACTCGACTATGCCCTTGTTATGATTATTGGCGCTGCCAGGTGGGAGACTTCTTGGGTGATCATAGGGGCAGTCAGGGGATGGGCCTCTAGTGGTCACGAGAGGATGGTCCACTTGTCGGTGTCGATTTCATACTGGCCATTTGATTATTGATATTGATATTATGCAGAGCTCTATCCGGTGCATAGTAGGTGGGTCAAGGGCCCAATGAAATGAAAGATTTCAAGTGAAATGATTTCTAGTCGACTTTGACGAATATTGAAATATGATACTTTTTATCGTGATATTTAAAGTAAATGGCATGGTGTCATATGTCGTTACTACTCATGTTCAGGACATGCATGATTTTGCTTACTAAGCATTGGCTTATGCAGTTCTTGCATTGTAGGGGAACATGGAACTACATAGAGAGCATGGCTAGCTGTGGAGCTCCTACAGGATTCCAGAGTTCGATGTACATGGATGACGACCTGTAGGGTTATTTTGTAGGCTGCCATCTGTTGGGGTATATTTTGGAATCCTATATAGAGTACTTTTGAAATGGCTTGTAGATATGTTTATAAGCTCAGAATATATATGTTCGATTATGGCAATATGATTTTGGGTTTCGATATATTATATGATCGTGTCACAGGGGATTAGAAGTTAACAAACTCGAAAAAAAAAATATATGTAAAATTTTATATCTAGGTTGTGTATAGATATCAATGTTAATTTTGGGGTGTGACAGTAATGTCACGTGGCAAAGTGTAAACTAAAGTGTACACCATAGTGTACATGTAGGGGATGGGCCTTTGGTGATCACGGGAGGGCGGACCACTCGACTATGCCCTTGTTATGATTATTGGCGCTGCCAGGTGGGAGACTTCTTGGGTGATCATAGGGGCAGTCAGGGGATGGGCCTCTAGTGGTCACGAGAGGATGGTCCACTTGTCGGTGTCGATTTCATACTGGCCATTTGATTATTGATATTGATATTATGCAGAGCTCTATCCGGTGCATAGTAGGTGGGTCAAGGGCCCAATGAAATGAAAGATTTCAAGTGAAATGATTTCTAGTCGACTTTGACGAATATTGAAATATGATACTTTTTATCGTGATATTTAAAGTAAATGGCATGGTGTCATATGTCGTTACTACTCATGTTCAGGACATGCATGATTTTGCTTACTAAGCATTGGCTTATGCAGTTCTTGCATTGTAGGGGAACATGGAACTACATAGAGAGCATGGCTAGCTGTGGAGCTCCTACAGGATTCCAGAGTTCGATGTACATGGATGACGACCTGTAGGGTTATTTTGTAGGCTGCCATCTGTTGGGGTATATTTTGGAATCCTATATAGAGTACTTTTGAAATGGCTTGTAGATATGTTTATAAGCTCAGAATATATATGTTCGATTATGGCAATATGATTTTGGGTTTCGATATATTATATGATCGTGTCACAGGGGATTAGAAGTTAACAAACTCGAAAAAAAAAATATATGTAAAATTTTATATCTAGGTTGTGTATAGATATCAATGTTAATTTTGGGGTGTGACAGTAATGTCACGTGGCAAAGTTTAAACTAAAATGTACACCGTAGTGTACATGTCGCAAGGCTCTTATTGATTAAACTTTGCTATTTGTACACTGATTTTGACACGTTGTTTGACACCTTTTGAAATGGCTTGTAGATATGTTTATAAGCTCAGAATATATATGTTCGATTATGGCAATATGATTTTGGGTTTCGATATGTTATATGATCGTGTCACAGGTGATTAGAAGTTAACAAACTCGAAAAAAAAAAATATATGTAAAATTTTATATCTAGGTTGTGTATAGATATCAATGTTAATTTTGGGGTGTGACAGTAATGTCACGTGGCAAAGTTTAAACTAAAATGTACACCGTAGTGTACATGTCGCAAGGTTCTTATTGATTAAACTTTGCTATTTGTACACTGATTTTGACACGTTGTTTGACACTTGCATTTTCATCAAGTGTTAATTGGATGCGAAAACTGTTTGAAATTGAAATTGTTCGGCAGGGTAGTGTCACGTGGCAAAGTGTAAACTGAAGTATGTACACCGTAGTGTACATGTCGCAAGGTTCTTACCGATTGAACATTGCTCTTTGAACACTGATTTTTGACATATTGTTTAACACTTGCATTGTTGAACACTGATTTTTGACATATTGTTTAACACTTGCATTGTTGTCAAGTGTCAATTGAATGGAAAATTTTCTTGAAATTTAAACTGTCCAACGGGGTAATGTCACATTACAAAGTGTAAACTAAAGTGTACGCCATAGTGTACATGTAACAAGGGTCTTATCGATTGAACTTCGCTATTTGTACACTGATTTTTGACACGTTTCACAGTTGCATTGTTGTCAAGTGTCAATTTGATGTGAAAACTATTTGAAATTGAAAATGTCCAGCAGTGTAGTATCATGTGGCAAAGTGTAAATTAAAGTGTACTCCATAGTGTACATGTCGCAAGGTTCTTACAAATTGAACTTTGCTATTTGTACACTAATTTTTGACACATTGTTTGACGCTTGCATTGTTGTTAGTTGTTGTAGAACCCCAAATAATTCTAGACACCTTAGTGGTACTAAGACATGGATATTGGATGACTAAAGTATACTTTAGATTTTTAGTCTCATTTGAAACCCATTTTCGACATAGGAACCATTTGATTTGGGAAATGATATTTAAATAAAAGTTGTAGCTCTTTGAGTTATCTTTCCAACGCACTTTGAACTACCTCAATCGGATATCGAGAGAAGAAGTTATGATAGAAAAACTGAACGCTGTGCAGCGTCAATCGGACTACAACCGGTCGATCGAAACTGCCTAAAATGAAAATTCTTGTTTTTCTTTAGAATTTGAATATTTATTCTCATCAATTATTTTCTCAAAGGGCCACCCACGTTTTTGGCAATAAAAACCCCCACTAAATTGAAGCATTTAACTTAAAACTTAAATGGCACCCATGTTTTCTCTCTTAAATGAAATTTGACCCTTCATTTGCTTTAAGTTATGGGATATCTACCTATAAATAGAGACCGCATTTCACTCATTTTTTCTCACACCAAAAGGAAGAGCTTTTACATACTAAAGAAAGAGTTTCCAAGAGAGAAAAAGAGATGGAGAAAAACTATTTTTCCTAGAAGTTTAAGAAGTGTTTTCAAGCATCAATTCTCAACGGTTTTCAAACATCCAAGGAGTACATTTCTTTCAACGTCCAAGTTTTATTGAAGTTTTCAATCCAATTTTTCAAAGTTTCAAAAGCATCAATCAAGGTAGGTAGAGGTGCAATGTGTTTAATCGTGTTAAGTTATAAGTTTCGATTCATGTTAATGTTTGTATGTCAAACGGTACTCTGGTATGGCATATCCTTCTATGTTAATGGTTGTATGTCAAATGGTACTCCGGTACGGCATACCCCTCTATTTTGAAGAAATGCTCGTATGTCAAATGGTGCCCTCGGGTACGGCATGTATGAAAAGTTATAAAGTTAACGTTTTGAAATGTATAGCTTGATCACGAATGCACTTATGACACCTATTGTGTTTTTCAACTCACGGATTTAATCCCATCCATACAGATTGAAGGAATTCTACCTCGGGCATGGATGGAGGAGAAGATGGAGAGTGATGCAACGAGCCCATGGAAATCCAGTGAATAAGTGATATGGATTTATTTTTATGAAATGTTTTCCAATGTTATTTCTTTAAAGTTTTGAATAACGCAGAATGCGAGAACAAGTTATGTTTTCTTCAAATAAATTACATTTTATTGTTTCGAAAAATGATTCAGTGTTTTCTTTAAAGTATTTGAAGTATTGTTATTTAAATTATTATCCGAAAATGTAAGCTTCCACTGAAATGTATACACTTGTTACTAAATCACCCGTTAAGCTAAGTAAAGTAAGTAGCGTTCCGGTCCACTAGGGGTCGGGGCGTTACAATTGTCAATTGGAAAATAGTTTGAAATTTAAACTGTCCAATAGGGTAGTGTCACGTGGCAAAGTGTAAAATAAAGTGTACATCATATTTTACATGTAGCAAAGTTCTTACCGATTGAACTTCGCTATTTGTACAATGATTTTTGACACGTTGTTTGACACTTGCATTGTTATAAAGTGTCAATTGGATGGAAAAGTTGTTTGAAATTTAAACTGTTCAACTGGGTAATGTCACATGGCAAAGTGTAAACTAAAGTGTAAATCATAGTGTACATGTAGCAAGGTTCTTACCGATTGAACTTTGTTATTTTACACTGATTTTTGACATGTTGTTTGACACTTGCATTGTTGTCAAGTGTCAATAGGATGGGAAAACTGTTTGAAATTTAAAATGTCCAACTGGGTAATGTCACGTGGAAAAGTGTAAACTAAAGTTTACACCATAGTGTACATGTAGCAAGGTCCTTACCGATTGAGCATTGCTATTTTGTACACTTATTTTTGATTCGTTGTTTGACACTTGCATTATTGTCAAGTGTCAATTAGATGGGGAAACTGTTTGAAATTTAAACTATCCAATAGGCTAATGTCACCTGGCAAAGTGTAAACTAAAGTGTACACCGTAGTGTACATGCAGCGAGATTTTTGCCGATTGAACTTTGCTATTTGTACAATGATTTTTGAGACGTTGTTTGGCATTTGCATTGTTATCAAGTAGTCAATTGAATGGAAAAGCTGTTTAAAATTTATACTGTCTAACAAGGTAATGTCACGTGGCAAATTGTAAACTAAAGTGTACACCATAGTGTACATGTAGCAGGGTCCTTACCGATAGAACATTGCTATATGTACACTGATTTTTTACACTTTGTTTAACACTTGCATTGTTGTCAAGTGTCAATTGGATGGAAAAATTGTTTAAAATTTAAAGTGTCTAGCAGGGTAATGTCACGGTACAAAAAGTAACTAAAGCGTGTACACCATAGTGTACATGTAGCAAGATTCTTACCAATTGAACTTTGTAATTTGTATACTGATTTTTCACACGTTGTTTGACACTTACATCATTGTCAAGTATCAATTGGATGGAAAAATTGTTTGAAATTTAAACTGTCCAGCAGGGTCGTGTCACGTGGCAAAGTATAAACCAAAGTGTACTCCATAGTGTACAAGTCGCAAGGTTCGATCGAAACGTGGCAAAGTATAAACTAAAGTGTACTCCATAGTGTACAAGTCGCAAGGTTCTTATGAATTGAACTTTGCTATTTGTATACTGATTTTTGACACATTGTTTGACACTTGCATTATTTTCAAGTGTCAATTGGATGGGAAAATTGTTTCAAATTTAAACTATCCAACAGGGTAATGTCGCATGGCAAAGTGTAAACTAAAGTGTACACCATAGTGTACATGTAGCAAGATTCTTACCGATTGAACTTTGCAATTTGTACATGATTTTTGACACATTGATTTACATTTGCATTGTTGTCAAGGGTCAATTGGATGAAAAAACTGTTTGAAATTTAAACTGTCAAGCAAGGTAATGTCAAGTGACAAAGTGTAACAAAAGCGTGTACACCATAGTGTACACGTAGCAAGATTCTTATCAATTGAACTTTGCTATTTGTACACTGATTTTTGACATGTTGTTTGACGCTTGCATTGTTGTTAAGTGTCAATAGGATGGGAAAATAGTTTGAAATTTAAACTGTCTAATAGGGTAATGTCACGTGGCAAAGTTTAAAATAAAGTGTACTTTATATTGTACATGTAGCAAGGTTCTTACCGATTGAACTTCGCTATTTTTACAATAATTTTTGACATGTTGTTTGACACTTACATTGTTGTAAAGTGTCAATTGGACGAAAAAATTGTTTGGAATTTAAACTGTTCAATTGGGTAATGTCACGTGGCAAAGTATAAACTATAGTGTACATGTAGCAAGGTTCTTACCGATTGAACTTTGTTATTTTACACTGATTTTTGACACGTTGTTTGGCACTTGCATTCTTGTCAAGTATCAATAGGATGGGAAAACTGTTTGAAATATAAAATGTCCAACTGGGAATGCCACATGGCAAAGTGTAAACTAAAATGTACACCATAGTGTACATCTAGCAAGGTCCTTGCCTATTGAACATGGCTACTCGTACACTAATTTTCCACATGTTGTTTGGCACTTGCATTGTTGTCAAGTGTCAATTGAATGGAAAAACTGTTTGAAATTTAAACTGTCCAGTAATGTATTGTCACGTGAAAAAGTGTGAACTAAAATGTACACCATAGTGTACTTGTCGCAAGGTTCTTTCCGACTGAACTTTGCTACATGTACACTGATTTTTGACGCGTTGATTTACACTTGCATTGTTGTCATGTGTCAATTGAATGGAAAAACTTTTTGAAATTTAAACTATACAGCATGGTAAATTCACGTAACAGAGTGTAAACAAACGTGTGTACACCATAGTGTACATGTAGCAAGGTACTTATCGGTTGAACTTTACAATTTGTACACTGGCTATTAACACGTTGTTTGATATTTTTATTGTTGTTAAGTGTCAATTGGATGGGAAAACTGTTTGAAATATAAACTGTCCAATAGGGTAATGTCACGTGGCAAAGTGTAAACTAAAGTGTACACTATAGTGTACATGCAGCGAGATTCTTATCAATTGAACTTTGCTATTTGTACACTGATTTTTGGCACATTGTTAGACACTTTCATTGTTGTCAAGTATCAATTGAATGGGAAAACTGTTATTTGTACTATGATTTTTGACGCGTTGTTTGACACTTGCATTGTTGTTAAGTGTCTATTGGATGGGAAAACTGTTCGAAATTTACGCTGTCCAACAGGGTAATGTCACATGGCAAAGTGTAAACCAAACTGTACACCATAGTGTACATGTTGCAAGGTTCTTACCGATTGAACTTTGCTATTTGTACACTGATTTTGGACACGTTGTTCCACACTTGCATTGTAGTCAAGTGTCAATTGGATGGAAAAACTATTTGAAATTTAAACTGTCCAGCAGGGTAATGTCATGTGGTAAAGTGTAAACTAAAGTGTACAGCATAGTGTACATGTAGCAAGGTCCTTATCGATTGAACATGGCTATTTGTGCACTTATTTTTGATACGTAGTTTGGCACTTGCACTATTGTTAAGAGTTAATTGGATGGGAAAACTGTTTGAAATTTAAACTATCCAACAGGGTAATGTCACGTGGTAAAGTGTAAACTAAAGTGTACACCGTAGGGTACATGTAGCAAGGTTCATACCGATTGAACTTTGTGATTTGTACAATGATTTTTGAGACGTTGTTTGGCATTTGCATTGTTATCAAGTGTCAATTGGATGGAAAAGCTGTTTGAAATTTATACTGTCTAACTAGGTAATATCACGCGGCAAATTGTAAACTAATGTGCACACCATAGTATACATGTAGCAGGGTTCTTACCGATTGAACATTGCTATTTGTACACTGATTTTTTACACTTTTTTTGACACTTACATTGTTGTCAAGTGTCAATTGGACGGGAAATAGTTTTAAATTTATACTGTCCTACAGGGTAATGTCACGTGGCAAAGTGTAAACTAAAGTTTACACCATCGTGTACATGTAGCAAGGTCCTTACCGATTGAACATGGCTATTTGTACACTTATTTTTGATACGTTGTTTAACACTTGCATTATTGTTAAGTGTCAATTGGATGGAAAAACTGTTTGAAATTTAAACTGTCCGACAGGGTAATGTCACGTGGCAAAATGTAAACTAAAGTGTACACCATAGTTTACTTGTCGCAGGGTTCTTACCGATTGAACTTTGCTATTTGTACATTGATTTTATACATGTTGATTTACACTTGTATTGTTATCAAGTGTCAATTGAATGGAAAAACTATTTGAAATTTAAACTATCCAACAGGGTAATGTCACGTGGCAAAGTGTAAACTAAAGTGTACACCATAGTTTACTTGTCGCAAGGTTCTTACCGATTGAACTTTACTATTTGTACACTGATTTTTTACATGTTGATTTACACTTGCATTCTTGTCAAGTGTCAATTGGATGAAAAAATTGTTTGAAAGTTAAACTGTCTATTATGGTAATGTCACATCACAAAGTGTAACTAAAGCGTGTACACCATAGTGTACATGTAGCAAGATTCTTACAATTGAACTTCGCTATTTGTAAACAAATTTTGGACACGTTGTTTTACACTTGCATTGTTTTCAAGTATCAATTGGATGGGAAAACTATTTGAAATTTAACTATCCAATGGGGTAATGTCAAGTGGCAAAGTGTAAACAAAAGTGTAAACCATAGTGTACATGTCGCGAGGTTCGTATTGATTTAACTTTGCTATTTGTACATTGATTTCTGATACGTTGTTTGACACTTGCATTGTTGTCAAGTGTCAATTGGATTGGAAATCTATTTGAAATTAAAATCATCCAGCAGGGTAGTGTCACGTGGTAAAGTTTAAACTAAAGTGCACTCCATAGCGTACATGTCGCAAGGTTCTTGCCGATTGAACTTTGCTATTTGTACATTGATATTTGACACGTTGATTTACACTTGCATTGTTGTCAAGTGACAATTGGATGGAAAAACTGTTTGAAATTTAAACTGTCCAACGGGGTAATGTAACGTGACAAAGTGTTTGTACACTGATTTTTGACACGTTGTTTTACTCTTGCATTATCGTCAAGTGTCAATTGGATGGGAAAATAGTTTGAAATTTAAACTGTCCAGCAGGGTAATATCACGTGGTAAAGTGTAAACTAAAGTGTACTCCATAGTGTACAAGTCGCATGGTTCTTACCGATTGAACTTTGATATTTGTACACTGATTTTGACACGTTTGAAACTTGCATTACTGTCAAGTGTCAATTGGATTGGAAAACTATTTGAAATTTAAACTGTATAACAAGGTAATGTCACGTGGAAAAGTGTAAACTAATATGCACACCATAGTGCACATTTAGCAAGGTCCTTACCGAATGAACTTTGCTATTTGGACACTGACTTTTGACACGTTGTTTGACAGTTACATTGTTGTCAAGCATCAATCAAATGGGAAAACTGTTTGAAATTTAAACTGTCCTGTAATGCCCCGACCCCTAGTGGACCAGAACGCTACTTTACTTAGCTTAACCGGTGGTTTAGTAACAACTGTATACGTTTTAGCGGAAGCTTACATCTTAGGATAGTAATTTAAATAACAATACTTCAAATACTTTAAAGAAAAATACTGAATCATTTTTCAAAACAACAAAATGTAATTTATTTGAAGAAAACATAACTTATTCTCGCATTCTGTGTTATTCAAAACTTTAAAGAAATAACATTGGAAAACATTTCATGAAAATAAATCCAAATCACTTATTCACCGAATTTCCATGGGCTCGTTGCATCACTCTCCATCTTCTCCTCCATCCATGCCCGAGGTAGAATTCCTTCAATCTGTATGGATGGGATTAAATTTGTGAGTTGAAAAACTCAATAGGTGTCATATGTGCATTCGTGATCAAGCTATACATTTCAAAATATTAACTTTATAACTTTTCATACATGTCGTACCCAGAGGCACCATTTGACATGAAGGGATATGCCGTACCCAAGGGCACCATTTGACATACAACCATTTCTTCAACATAGAGGGGTATGCCATACCGGATTACCATTTGACATACAACCATTAACATAGAGGGATATGCCGTACCGGAGTACCATTTGACATACAAACATTAACATGAATCGAAACTTATAACTTAACACGATTAAACACATTGCACCTCTACCTACCTTGATTGATGCTTTTGAAACTTTAAAAACTTGGATTGAAAACTTCAATGAAACTTGGACGTTAAAAGAAATGCACTCCTTGGATGTTTGAAAACCATTAAGAATTGATGCTTGAAAACACTTCTTAAACTTCTAGGAAAAATAGTTTTCCTCCCTCTCTTTTTCTCTCTTGAAAACTCTTTCTTTAGTATGTAAAAGCTCTTGCTTTTGGTGTGAGAAAAATGAGTGAAATGAGATCTCTATTTATAGGTAAATATTCCATAACTTAAAGCAAATGAAGGGTCAAATTTCATTTAAGAGAGAAAATATGGGTGCCATTTAAGGTTGAGGTTAACTGCTTCAATTTAGTGGGGTTTTTATTGTCAAAAATGTGGGTGGCCCTTTGAGAAAATAATTGAAGAAAATCAATATTTAAATCCTAGAGAAAAACGAGAATTTTCATTTCAGGTAGTTTCGGTCGACCGGTTGTAGTCCGGTTGACACTACACAATTTTTAGTGTTTCAATTATAACTTCTTCTCCCGATATCCAATTGAGGTATTTCAAAGTGCATTGGAAAGCTAACTCAAAGAGCAACAACTTTTATTTAGATATCATTTACCTAATCGAATGTTTCCTATGTCGAAAATGGGTCTCAAATGAAACTAAAAATCTAAAGTATACTTTAGTCATCCAATATTCATGTCTTAGTGCCACTAAGGTGTCTAGAATTATTTGGGGTTCTACATGTCCAATAGGGTCGTGTCCCATGGCAAAGTGTAAACTAAAGTGTACACCATAGTGTATATGTCGCAAGGTCCATACCAATTGAACTTTGCTATTTGTACACTGATTTTTGACACGTTGTTTGATACTTGCATTGTTGTCAAATGTAAGTTGGATAGGAAAATTGTTTCAAATTTAAACTATCCAGTAGGGTAATGTCACGTGGCAAATTGTAAACAAAAGTGTATACCATAGTGTACATGTAGCAAGGTTCTTACCGATTGAACTTTGCTATAT
The DNA here is from genome assembly GCF_002742605.1 of Olea europaea var. sylvestris. Taxonomy (NCBI): domain Eukaryota; kingdom Viridiplantae; phylum Streptophyta; class Magnoliopsida; order Lamiales; family Oleaceae; genus Olea; species Olea europaea. Next base: position 626,910 of record NW_019235741.1, read on the forward strand.
GCAAACTAATTTTTGACACGTTGTTTGACACTTGAATTGTTGTCAAGTGTCAATTTGATGGGAAAACTATTTTAAATTTAAACTGTCTAGCAAGGTAGTGTCATGTGGCAAAATATAAACTAAAGTGTACTCTATAGTGTACAAGTCGCAAGGTTCTTACAGATTCAACCTTGATATTTGTACACTGATTTTTGACACGTTGTTTAACACTTGCATTGTTGTCAAGTGTCAATTGGATTGGAAAACTGTATGAAATTTAAACTGTCCAACAGGGTAACGTCACGTGGAAAAGTATAAACTAAAGTGTACACCATAGTGTACATGTAGCAAGGTCCTTACTGATTGAACTTTGCTATTTGGACACTAACTTTTGACACGTTGTTTGACACTTGCATTGTTGTCAGCTATCAATTGGATGGGAAAATGTTTGAAATTTAAACTGTCCTACAAGGTCGTGTCCCATGGCAAAGTGCAAACTAAAGTGTACACCATAGTGTACATGTCGCAAGGTCCATAACGATTGAATTTTGCTATTTGTACACTGATTTTTGACACATTGTTTGATACTTGCATTGGTGTCAAGTGTCAATTGGATGGAAAAACTGTTTGAAATTTAAATTGTCAAACCGGGTAATGTCACGTGACAAAGTGTAAACTAAAGTGTACACCATAGTGTACTTATCACAAGGTCCTTACCGATTGAACTTTGCTATTTGTACAATGATTTTTGAGACGTTGTTTGGTATTTGCATTGTTATCAAGTGTTAATTGGATGGAAAAATTGTTTGAAATTTAAACTGTCCAGTCAGGTAATGTCACGTGACAGTGTAAACTAAAGTGTGTACACCATAGTGTACATGTAGCAAGGTTCTTACCGATCGAACTTTCCTATTTGTACAATGATTTTTGACACGTTGTTTGACACTAGCATTCTTGTCAAGTATCAATTGGATGGGAAAAGAGTTTGAAATTTCAACTGTCCAACTAGGTAATGTCACGTGGCAAATTGTAAACTAAAGTGTACACCATAATGTACTTGTAGCAAGGTTCTTACCGATTGAACTTTGCTATTTGTACACTGATTTTTGACACGTTGTTTGACACTTGCATTGTTATCATGTGTTAGTTGGATGGGAAAACTGTTTGAAATTTAAACTATCCAGCAGGGTTGTGTCACGTGGCAATATGTAAAGTAAAGTGTGCTCCATAGTGTACATGTCGCAAGGTTCTTACCGATTGAAGTTTGTTATTTGTACACTGATTTTGACACGTTGTTTGACACTTGTATTGTTGTCAAGTGTCAATTGGATGGGAAAACTGTTTGAAATTTAAACTGCTCAACAGGGTAATGTCGCGTGGCAAAGTGTAAACTAAAGTGGACACCATAGTGTACATGTAGCAAGGTCCTTACCGATTGAACTTTACTATTTGTACACTAATTTTTGACTCGTTGTTTGACATTTGGAATGTTGTTAAGTGTCAATTGGATGGGAAAACTATTTGATATTTAAACTATCCAACATGGTAATGTCACGTGGCAAAGTGTAAAATAAAGTTTGTACCATATTGTACATGTTGCAAGGTTCTTACCGTTTGAACTTCGCTATTTGTTCACAGATTTTTGACACGTTGTTTGACACTTGCATTGTTTTCAAGCGTAAATTGGATGGGAAAATTGTTTGAAATTTATACTGTCTATAAGGGTAATGTGTAGTAGCCGAGAAAAAAAATGGAATTATGCTAATATTTTGTGATGATCTAGTACCATGAGCCTAACCCATTTTAGAAACGACCTATGGAAGCTCAACCCATGTAAGATTACGAAAGCCCAAGTCATAAGTTAATTAAAAGCCCACCAATTTAAGAGATTAAGTTTAAGTAAAATTGATTACAAAGATTTAATGAATAACTGGGTTGCCACAATGGTCATCTACATGAAATTTCATATAGGCAACCCAGGTTCGAATCACCATGTAGATGTTTTTTTTACAACTTTTATATGAATTATTTTTAAGGCTTACAAACTCTTCAAATTCTTAGTTAAAGACTAAATTTAATAAATTTAATGATAATACAACTCCCCCTCTTAATTTTTCATTAAAAAGAAAGGTTATAGAAGTGGAAGGTCACTTTTTCACTACACTCCTCTTCAAATCCGAATTTCATCTCATTTTCTCTCAAAAAAAAAATATATTTCATATCAAGTTAAGCTTAAGGAATAACAAGAGTGAGAAGAAGGAAGGCTTTCTATACATTTTGTTCTTTTATCCAAGAAAATTCAAGGTAAGTTAAGGTGCAAGTGTTCATTCGTTTTCAAGTCTGATTTTTCGATAAATATTTGAATGAAATGGTACCTTCGGGTATGGTACTTTGGCACTACAATAGTTTAAATGATCATTCTCCAGCTCTACGCGTTATGATAATGCTATAATAATTAGATTTTGCCAGAAATCCATCTACATACGACGGTATGAATCTATAGTTCGAAATTTCTATTTTGATAACGAATTGCACCGATGATATCTATTGAGTTTCAAACTCATGGGTTAATTCCCTTCCTGTAGGTTGAATGGATTTTTCTTGGGGCGTAGATGATAGTAAAGGATGATGCAACATGTTATGGAGAAGTCGCTGATTTACATCTTTTGTTGATTTTGAGATGTTTACACTTTCTTTAAATTCGATTCCTATGAATATTGTGGGGGATCTATTTTACGAACACTCGTTATGAATAAATTATGTTTGAAAGTAGATATACTTCATAGGAATAAATTTACAAATCACCGTATACAAAAAAAAAAAAAAAGTTAGCGACTTAAAGTTTTGATGTCTCTTCAGAAATTTCAGTTTCTGCATCATCTTTAAAAAAATCATAACTCTTTCGTTACCTGGTATTTTTTTTACGAAACCAATGGGATTGGATAGCCTAATAAGTTAGATACTGAATAAAATTGGAATCATGTCAATCCAATATCGGTAAAAGGTTATATGTCACTAAAAGTAAACTGTGATGGGTGCTGTCTCTGTTTTTCAGCTTCTACCCTTATTTTCAAAAAATTCATAACTCACTCGTTACTTGACATTTTTGGATGATACCAATTGGATTTGATAGTCTCATGGATTAGCTACTGAATAAATTTAAAATCATGTGGTTTTGACATCGGTGGAATTTTATATGCCATTTTAAGTGAACTGAACAGGTTTACCTTTCAACCGGGTTGCTGCTGAGTTTTGAAAAATATTTTAATACCCCATATGATGTCGATGGAATCTAGTTTTTGACTATGTCATATTATAGGAGTTTACTACCTTACATTACTATTTGATGAAGTTTTAAGGTCGATAGCTATGAAAACAAATTTATTTTGACAATTACTGTTTGAGACAAAAAAACTGGAACAGCAACATTACTTTTTAAGTTTTGCCAAAATTTCACGTCAATAGTCGTTACATGCATGGAACCCATTCTAAAAATATTTTTTTTAATTTTTTTCTTTTAGAATTGAATTATTATTTAAATAAAATAAAGAAAATTCTTTAATTAAATTCTAAAATTTAATCTTTATACCTTTTACTAAAAATATATTGAACTAACCTTATGGCTAAGGTACAATGGTTGAGTGACATTTCCATCCATACGGGTCGAGGCGTTACATAATGTCACATGTCAAAGTATAAACTAAAGTGTACACCGTAGTGTACGTGTGGCAAGGTCCTTGCCGATTGAACATTTCTATTTGTACACTAATTTTTGACACGTTGTTTGACACTTGCATTGTTGTCAAGTGTCAATTGGATGGAAAAACTGTTTGAAATTTAAACTGCCCAACTGGGTAATGTCACGTAGCAAATTGTCAACTAAAGTGTACTCCATAGTGTACATGTCGCAAGGTTCTTACCGATTGAATTTTGCTACTTGTACATTAATTTTTGACACATTGTTTGACACTTTTATTGTTGTCAAGTGTCAATTGGATGGGAAAACTATTTGAAATTTAAACTGTCCAGCAGAGTAGTGTCATGTGGTAAAGTATAAACTAAAGTGTGCTCCATAGTGTACATGTCGCAAGGTTCGTACCGATTGAACTTTGCTATTCCTACACTAATTTTTGACAAGCTAATTTACACTTGCACTATTGACAAGTGTCAATTTGATGGAAAAACTGTTTGAAATTTAAACTATCCAGCAGGGTAATGTCATGTGACAAAGTCTAACTAAAGTGTGTACTCCATAGTGTACATGCCGAAAGTTCTTACCGATTGAATTTTGCTATTTGTACACTAATTTTTAACCCATTGTTTGACTCTTGCATTGTCGTCAAGTGTCAATTGGATGGAAAAACAATTTGAAATTTAAACTATCCAGCCGAGTAGCATCACGTGGTAAAGTGTAAACTAAAGTTTACCCCATAGTGTACACGTCGCAAGGTTCTTACTGATTGAACTTTGCTATTTGTACACTGATTTTTGACACGTTGTTGTCAAGTGTCAATTGGATTGCAAAACTGTTTGAAATTTAAATTGTCCAACAGGGTAATGTCACGTGGCAAAGTGTAAACTAAAGTGTACACCATAGTGTACATGTAGCAAGGTCCTTACTGATTGAACTTTGTTATTTATACACTGACTTTTGACACGTTGTTTGACACTTGCATTGTTGTCAAGTATCAATTGGATGGAAAAATAGTTTGAAATTTAAATTGTCCAACAGGGTCATGTCCCATGGCAAATTCTAAACTAAAGTGTACACCATAGTGTACATGTAGCAAGGTCCTTACTGATTGAACTTTGTTATTTATACACTGACTTTTGACACGTTGTTTGACACTTGCATTGTTGTCAAGTATCAATTGGATGGAAAAATAGTTTGAAATTTAAACTGTCCAACAGGGTCGTGTCCCATGGCAAAGTCTAAACTAAAGTGTACACCATAGTGTACATGTCGCAACGTCCATACCGACTGAACTTCGCTATTTGTACATTGATTTTTAACACGTTGTTTGACACTTACATTGTTGTCAAGTGTTAATTGGATGGGAAAACTGTTTCAAATTTAAACAATCCAGAAGGGTAATGTCACATGGAAAATTGTAAAAAAAGTGTACACCATAGTGTACATGTAGCATGGTTCTTATCGAATGAACTTTGCTATTTGCAGACTGATATTTGACACGTTGTTCGACACTTGCATTGTTGTCAAGTGTCAGTTGGATGGGAAAATTATTTGAAATTTAAACTATCTAGCAGGGTAGTGTCACGTGGCAATGTGTAATCTAAAGTCTACTCCATAGTATACATGGCACAAGGTTCTTACCGATTGAACTTTGCTGTTTGTACACTGATTTTTGGCATGTTCGACACTTGCATTGTCGCCAAGTCTTAATTGGATGGGAAAACTGTTTGAAATTTAAACTTTCCAACCGGGTAATGTCATGTGGCAAAGTGTAAACTAAAGTGTACACCATAGTGAAATTATCGTAAGGTCCTTACCGATTGAACTTTGCTAATTTTATACTCACTTTTGACAGTTGATTTACACTTGCATTGTTGTCAAGTGTCAATTGGATGGAAAAAATTTTGAAATTTAAACTATCCAGCGGGGTAATGTCACGTGACAAAGTGTAAACTAAAGTGTGTACACCATAGTGTGCATGTAGCAAGGTTCTTACCTATTGAACTTTCCTATTTGTACACTAATTTTTAACACGTTGTTTGGCTCTTGCATTGTTGTCAAGTGTCAATTGGATGGGAAAATAGTATGAAATTTCAACTTTGCAACTGGGTAATGTCACGTGGCAAATTGTAAGCTAAAGTGTAAACCATAGTGTACATATAGCAAGGTTCTTATCGATTGAACGTTGCTAATTGTATGCAGATTTTTGACACGTCGTTTAACACTTGCGTTGTTCCCAAGTGTCAGTTGGATGGGAAAACTGTTTGAAATTTAAACTGTCTAGCAGGGTAGTGTCACATGGCAAAGTGTAAACTAAAGTGTGCTCCATAGTGTACATGTCACAAGGTTCTTACCCATTGAAGTTTGCTATTTGTACACTGATTTTTGACACGTTGTTTGACACTTGGATTGTTGTCTAGTTTCAATTGGATGGGAAAACTATTTGAAATTTAAACTACTCAACAGGGTAATGTTGCGTGGCAAAGTATAAACTAAAGTGGACACCATAGTGTACATGTAGCAAGGTCCATTCCGATTGAACATTGCTATTTGTACACCAATTTTCGACATGTTGTTTGAAACTTGCATTGTTTTCAGGTGTCAATTGGATCGGAAAAATGTTTGAAATTTAAACTGTCAAGCAAGGTAGTGTCACGTGGCAATGTGTTAACTAAAGTGTACTCCATAGTGTATATGTCGCAAGGTTCTTACCGATTGAACTTTGCTATTTGTACACTGATTTTTGACTTGTTGTTTGACAGTTACAATATTGGTAAGTGTCAATTGGATAGAAAAACTATTTGAAATTTCAACTGTCCAACAGGATAATGTCACGTGGCAAAGTGTAAAATAAAGTTTGCACCATAGTGTACATGTCGCAAGGTTCTTACCAATTGAACTTTGCTATTTGTACACAGATTTTTGATACGTTGTTTGGCAATTGTATTGTTGTCAAGGGTAAATTGGATGGGAAAATTGTTTGAAATTAATGCTGTTTATAAGGGTAATGTCACACGAAAAAGTGTAAATTAAAGTGTACACCGTAGTGTACATGTGGCAGGGTTCTTTCTGATTGAACATTTCTATTTGTACACTAATTTTTACACGTTGTTTGACACTTGCATTGTTGTCAAGTGGCAATTTGATGGGAAAACTGTTTCAAATTTAAACTGTCCAACAGGGTAATGTCACATGGCAAATTGTAAACTTACACCATAGTGTACATGTAGCAAGGTCCTTACCGATTGAACTTTGTTATTTGCACACTAATTTTTGACACATTGTTTAACACATGCACTGTTGTGAAGTGTCAATTAGATGGGAAAATTGTTTGAAATTTAAACTATCCAACAGGGTAATGTTAAATGGCAAAGTGTAAACTAAAGTGTACACCATAGAGTACATGTAGTAAGGTTCTTACCGATTGAACTTTGCTATTTGTACACTCATTTTTGACACGTTGTTTGTCACTTGCATTGTTGTCAAGTGTCAATTGGATGGGAAAACTATTTGAAATTTATATTGTCCAGCAGAGTAGTGTCATGTGACAAAGTGTAAACTAAAGTGTGCTCCACAATGTACATGTCGCATGGTTCTTACCGATTGAACTTTGCGATTTGTACGCTGATTTTTGACTAGTTCTTTGACACTTGTATTGTTGTCAAGTGTTAAGTGGATGAGAAAACTATTTGAAATTTAAACTGTCCAGTAGGATAATGTCGCGTGGTAAAGTGTAAACTAAAGTGTAAACCATAGTGTACATGTAGCAGGGTCCTTACCGATTGAACTTTGCTAATTGTACACTAATTTTTGACACGTTGTTTGACACTTGCAATGTTGTTAAGTGTGAATTGGATGGGAAAACTATTTGAAATTTAAACTGTCCAACAGGGTAATGTCACGTAACAAAGTGTAAACTAAAGTGTGTATACCGTAGTGTAGCAAGGTTCTTAGCGGTTGAACTTCGTTATTTGTACACAGATTTTTGACATGTTTATTTACACTTGCATTGTTATAAGTGTCAATTGGATCGGAAAACTATTTGAAATTTAAACTGTCCAGCAGGGTAGTGTCACGTGGGAAAGTGTAAACTAAAGTGTACTCCATAGTGTACATGTCACAAGGTTCTTACTTATTGAACTTTGCTATTGGTACATTGATATTTGGCACGTTGATTTATACTTGTATTGTTGTCAAGTGACAATTGGATGGAAAAACTGTTTGAAATTTAAACTTTCCAATAGGGTAATCTCACGTGACAAAGTGTAAACTAAAGTGTGTGCACCGCAGTGTACATGTAGCAAGGTTCATACCAATTGAACTTTACTATTTGTACACTAATTTTTGACCCGTTGTTCGACTCTTGCATTGTCTTCATGTGTCAATTGGATGGGAAAACATTTTGAAATTTAAAATGTCCAGTAGAGTAGTATCACGTGGCAAAGTGTAAACTAAAGTGTACTCCATAGTGTACATGTCACAAGGTTCTTACCGATTGAACTTTGCTATTTGTACACTGATTTTTGACACGTTGTTTGACACTTGCATTGTTGTTGAGTGTCAATTGGAAATTTTTTTGAAATTTAAACTATCCAATAGCGTAATGTCACGTGGCAAAGTGTGAACTAAAGTGTACACCATAGTGTACATGTAGCAAGGTCCTTACCGATTGAACTTTTTTATTTGTACACTGACTTTTGACACGTTGTTTGACACTTCCATTCATGTCAAGTATCAATTGGATGGGAAAATAGTTTGAAATTTAAACTGCCCAACAGGGTAATGTCAAATGGCAAAGCCATAGAGTACATGTAGTAAGGTTCTTACTGATTGAACTTTGCTATTTGTACACTAATTTTTGACATGTTGTTTGACATTTGCATTATTGTCAAGTGTCAATTGGATGGGAAAATTGCTTCAAATTTAAACTATCCAGTAGGGTAATGACACGTGGCAAATTGTAAACAAAAGTGTACACCATAGCATACATGTAGCAATGTTCTTACCGAATGAACTTTGTTAGTTGCATACTGATATTTGACACATTGTTTGACATTTGCATTATTGTCAAGTGTTAGTTGGATGGGAAAACTATTTGAAATTTAAACTGTCTAGCAGGGTAGTGTCACGTGCCAAAGTGTAAACTAAAGTGTACTCCATAGTGTATATGTCGCAAGGTTCTTACCGATTGAACTTTGCTATTTGTACACTGATTTTTGACACGTTGTTTGACACTAACATTGTTGTCAAGTGTCAATTGAATGGGAAACTGTTTGAAATTTAAACTGTCCAACCTAGTAATGTCACGTGGTAAAATGTACACCATAATGTACTTATCGCAAGATCCTTATCGATTGAACTTTGCTATTTCTACACTTACTTTTAACACATTGATTTACACATGCATTGTTGTCAGCCATCAATTGGATGGAAAAATTGATTGAAATTTTAACTGTCCAGTAGGGTAATGTCACTTGACAAAGGGTAAACTAAAGTGTGTACACCATAGTGTACATGTAGCAAGGTTCTTATCGATAGAACTTTCCTATTTGTACACAAATTTTTGACATGTTGTTTGACACTTGCATTGTTGTCAAGTGTCAATTGGATGGGAAAATAGTTTGAAATTTCAACTGTGCAACTGGGTAATGTCACGTGGCAAATTGTAAACTAAAGTGTACACCATAGTGTACATGTAGCAAGGTTCTTATCGATTCAACTTTGCTATTTGTACACTTATTTTTGACACGTTCTTGGACACTTGTATTGTTGTCAAGTGTCAATTGGATGGGAAAATTATTTGAAATTTAAACTGTCCAACTAGGTAATGTCACGTGGCAAATAGTCAACTAAAGTGTATTCTATTTGTACACTAATTTTTGACACGTTGTTTAACACTTTTATTGTTTTCAAGTGTCTATTGGATGCAAAAACAATTTGAAATTTAAATTGTCTAGTAGGGTATTGTTACGTGGCAAAGTATAAACTAAAGTGTGCTCCACAGAGTACGTGTCGCAAGGTTCTTACTGATTGAACTTTGCTATTTGTACACTCATTTTTGACACGCTGATTTACACTTGCATTGTTGTCAAGTGTCAATTTGATGGAAAAACTGTTTGAAATTTAAACCGTCCAGCATGGTAATGTCACGAGACAAAGTCTAACTAAAGTGTGTACACCATAATGTACATGTAGCAAGGTTCTTACTGATTGAACTTTGCTATTTGTAAACTGATTTTCGACACATTGTTTGAAACTTGCATTGTTTTCAAGCGTCAATTGGATGGGGAAAATGTTTGAAATTCAAAACTGTTAAGCAAGGTAGTATCATGTGACAATGTGTAAACTAAAGTGTACTCGATAGTGTATATGTCGCAAGGTTCTTGCCGATTGAACTTCACTATTTGTACACTGATTTTTGACACTTTGTTTGACATATGCATTGTTAACAAGTGTCAATTGGATGGGAAAAATGTTATTTAAACTGTCCAACAGGGTAATGTCACGTGAGAAAGTGTAGCAGGGTCATTACCGATTGAACATTGCTAGTTGTACACAAATTTTTGACACGTTGTTTGACATTTGCATTGTCGTCAAGTGTCAGTTGGATGTGAATACTGTTTGAAATTTAAACTGACCAGTAGGGTAGTGTTAGATGGCAAAGTGTAAACTAAAATGTGCTCCATAGTGTACATGTCACAAGGTTCTTACCGATTGAAGTTTGCTATTTGTACACTGATTTTGACACGTTGTTTGATACTTGTATTGTTGTCAAGGGTCAATTGGATGAAAGCTATTTGAAATTTAAAATGCTCGACAGGATAATGTCGCTTGGCAAAGTGTAAACTAAAGTGGATACCATAGTGTACATGTAGCAAGGTCCTTATCGATTGAACTTTCCTATTTGTACACTGATTTTTGACTCGTTGTTTGACACTTGCAATGTTCGTAAGTGTCAATTGGATGGGAAAACTATTTGATATTTAAACTATCCAACAGGGTAATGTCACGTGGCAAAGTGTAAAATAAAGTTTGCATCATAGTATACATGTCGCAACGTTCTTACCGATTGAACTTTGCTATTTGTACACTGATTTTTGACACGTTGTTCGACACTTATATTGTTGTCAATTGTCAATTGGATGTGAAAATTGTTTGAAATTTAAACTGTCCAATCAGGTAATGTGACGTGGCCAAGTGTAAACTAAAGTGTACACCATAGTGTACTTATCGCAAGGTCCTTACCGATTGAACTTTGATATTTGTACACTCACTTTTGACACGTTGATTTACACTTGCATTGTTGTCAAGTGTCAACTGGATGGAAAGATTATTTTAAATTTAAACTGTCCAATAGAGTAATGTCACGTGGCAAAGTGTAAACTAAAGTGTGTACACCATAGTGTACATGTAGCAAGGTTCTTACTGATTGAACTTTCCTATTTGTACCCTAATTTTTGACACGTTGTTTGACACTTGCATTGTTGTCAAGTGTCAATTGGATAGGAAAATAGTTCGAAATTTCAAATGTGTAACTGGGTAATGTCACGTGGTAAATTTTAAAGTAAAGTGTACACCATAGTGTACATGTGGCAAGGTTCTTATCGATTGAACTTTGCTATTATTACAATAATTTTTGACACGTTGTTTGACACTTGCATTGTTGTCCAGTGTCAGTTGGATCGAAAAACTGTTTGAATTTTAAACTGACCAGCAGGGTAGTGTCACATGGCAAAGTGTAAACTAAAGTGTACTCCTTAATGTACATGTTGCAAGGTTCTTGCCAATTGAAGTTTGCAATTTGTACACTGATTTTTGACACGTTATTTGAAACTTGTATTATTGCCAAGTGTCAATGGGATGGAAAAACTATTGGAAATTTAAACTGCTCAACAAGATAATGTCGCGTGGCAAAGTGTAAACTAAAGTGGACACCATAGTGTACATGTAGCAATGTCCTTACTGATTGAACTTTCCTATTTTTACACTGATTTTTGACTCACTGTTTGACTCTTGTAATGTTGTTAAGTGTCAATTGGATGGAAAAACTATTTAAAATTTAAACTGTCCAACAGGGTAATGTCACGTGGCAAAGTGTAAAATAAAGTTTACATCTTAGTGTACATGTCGCAAGCTTCTTACCGATTTAACTTTGCTATTAGTACACTGATTTTTGACACGTTGTTCAACACTCGCATTGTTGTCAATTGTCAATTGGATAGGAAAACCGTTTGAAATTTAAATTGTCCAACCGAGTAATGTCACGTGGCAAAGTGTACACCATAGTGTACTTATCGTAAGGTCCTTGCCGATTGAACTTTGCTAGTTGTACACCCACTTTTGACACGTTGATTTACACTCGCATTGTTGTCAAGTGTCAATTGGATGGAAATTTTTTTTTAAATTTAAACTGTCCAACAGGGTAATGCCACGTGATAAAGTGTAAACTAAAGTGTGTACACCATAGTGTACATGTAGCAAGGTTCTTACCAATTGAACTTTCCTATTTGTACACTAATTTTTGACACGTTGTTTGACACTTGCATTGTTGTCAGGTGTCAATTGGATGGGAAAATAATTTGAAATTTCAACTGTGCAATTGGGTAATGTCACATGGCAAATTGTAAACTAAAGTGTATACCATAGTATACATGTATCAAGGTTCTTACCGATTGAACTTTGTTATTTGGAAACTAATTTTTGACACGTTGTTTGACACCTGCATTGTTGTCAAGTGATAGTTGGATGGGAAAACTGTTTGAACTTTAATTTGTCTAGCAGGGTAGTGTCACGTGGCAATGTATAAACAAAAGTGTGCTCCATAGTGTACATGTCGCAAGGTTCTTACCAATTTTAAGTTTGCTATTTGTACACTGATTTTTGATACGTTGTTTGATACTTGTATTGTTATCAAGTGTCAATTGGATGGAAAAGCTATTTGAAATTAAAATTGCTCAACAGGGTAATGTCGCATGGCAAAGTGTAAACTAAAGTGGATACCAAAGTGTACATATAGCAAGGTCCTTACCGATTGAACTTTGCCAGTTGTACACTGATTTTTGACTCGTTGTTTGACACTTGCAATGTTGTTAAGTTTCAATTGGATTTGAAAACAATTTAAAATTTAAACTGTCCAACAGGATTATGTCACGTGGCAAAGTGTAAAATAAAGTTTGCACCATAGTGTACATGTCGAAAGGTTCTTACCGATTAAAATTTGCTATTTGTACACAGATTTTTGACACGTTGTTTGGTACTTGAATTGTTGTCAAGAGTAAGTTGGATGGGAAAATTGTTTGAAATTTATACTGTCCAGCAGGGTAGTGTCACGTAGCAAAGTGTAAAATAAAGTGTGCTCCATAGAATACATGTCGTAAGGTTCTTAACGATTGAACTTTGCTATTTGAACATTGATTTTTGACACGTTGTTTGAAACTTGCATTATTGTCAAGTGTCAAGTGGATGGGAAAACTGTTAGAAATTTAAACTGTCCAACAAGGTAATGTCGCGTGGCAAAGTGTAAACTAAAGTGTACAACATAGTGTACATGTAGCAAAGTCTTTACCGATTGAACTTTGCTATTTGCACACTGATTTTTGACATGTTGTTTGACACTTGCAATGTTATTAAGTGTCAATTGGATGAGAAAACTATTTGAAATTAAAATTGTCCAACAACGTAATGTCACGTGTCGAAGTGTAAAATAAAGTTTGTACCATAGTGTACATGTAGCAGGGTTTTTACCGATTGAACTTTGCTATTTGTACACAGATTTTTGACTCTTTGTTTAACACTTGCATTGTTGTCAAGGGTAAATTGGATGGGAAAATTATTTGAAATTTATACTATCTAACAAGGCAATGTCACGTGGCAAAGTCTAAACTAAAGTGTACACCGTAGTGTACAAGTGGCTGGGTCCTTACTGATTGAACATTTCTATTTGCACACAGATTTTGGACTCATTGTTTGACACTTGGATTGTTGTCAAGGGTAAATTGGATGGGAAAATTATTTGAAATTAATATTGTCTAAAAGGGTAATGTCATGTGGCAAAGTGTAAACTAAAGTGTACACTGTAGTGTACATGTGGTAGGGTCCTTACCGATTGAGCATTTCTATTTGTACACTGATTTTTGACATGTTGTTTAACACTTGCATTGTTGTCAAGTGTCAATTGGATGGGAAAATAGTTTGTAATTTAAACAGTCTAATAGGGTAATGTCACGTGGCAAAGTGTAAATTAAAGTGTACACCATAGTGTACATGTAGCAAGGTTCTTACCAATTGAACATTTCTATTTGCACACTGATTCTCGACTCATTGTTTGACATTTGTATTGTTGTCAAGTGTCAATTTGATGGGATAGCTGTTTCAAATTTAAACTCTCCAACAGTGCAATGTCACGGGGTAAATTGTAAACTTACACCATAGTGTACATGTAGTAAGGTCCTTACCGATTGAACTTTGCTATTTGTACACAGATTTTTGACACATGCACTGTTGTGAAGTGTCAATTAGGTAGGAAAATTGTTTGAAATTTAAACTGTCCAACAAGGTAATGTCAAATGGTAAAGTGTACACCATAGTGTACATGTAGTAAGGTTCTTAGCGATTGAACTTTGTTATTTGTACACAGATTTTTGACATGTTGATTTACACTTGCATTGTTGTTAAATGTCAATTGGATTGGAAAACTGTTTGAAATTTAAACTGTCCAGGAGGGTAGTGTCACGTGGCAAAGTATAAACTAAAGTGTACTCCGTAGTGTTCATGTCGCAAAGTTCGTACCTATTGAACTTTGCTATCTGTACATTGATATTTGACACGTTGATTTTCACTTGTATTGTTGTCAAGTGACAATTGGATGGAAAAACTATTTGAAATTTAAACTGTCCAACAGGGTAATGTCACGTGACAAAGTGTAAACTAAAGTGTGTACACCATAGTGTACATGTAGAAAGGTTCATACCGATTGAACTTTTCTATTTGTACACTGACTTTGGACACGTTGTTTGACTCTTGCATTGTCGTCAAGTGTCAATTGGATAGGAAAACAGTTTGAAATTTAAACTGTCCATCAGAGTAGTATCAAGTGGCAAAGTGTACACTAAAGTGTACTCCATAGTGTATACGACGTATGGTTCTTACCGATTAAACTTTGCTATTTGTACAGGGATTTTTGAAACGTTGTTTGACACTTGCATTATTGTCAAGTGTCAATCGAATTAGAAAACTGTTTGAAATTTAAACTGTCCAATAGGGTAATGTCTGGTGGCAAATTGTGAACAAAAGTGTACACGATAGTGTACATGTCGCAAGGTCCATACCGATTGAACTTTGCTATTTGTGCACTAATTTTTGACACGTTGTTTGACACTTGCATTGTTGTCAAGTGTCAATTGGATGGGAAAAATTTTTCAAATTTAAACTATCCAGCAGGGTAATATCACGCGGTAAATTGTAAATAAAAGTGTACACCATAGTGTACATGTAGCAAGGTTCTTACCAAATGAACTTTGCTATTTGCAGACTGATATTTGATACGTTGTTTGACACTTGCATTGCTGTCAGTTGGATGGGAAAGCTATTTGAAATTTAAACTATCTAGCAGGGAAGTGTCACGTGGCAAAGTGTACTCCATAGTGTACATGTCACAAGGTTCTTAATGATTGACCTTTGCTATTTGTACACTGATTTTTGACACGTTGTTCGACACTTGTATTGTTGCCAAGTATCAATTGGATGGGAAAACTATTTAAAATTGAAACTGTCCCACCAGGTAATGTCACGTGACAAAGTGTAAACTAAGATGTACACCATAGTGTACTTGTCGTCGCAAGGTTCTTACCAATTGAACTTTGCTATTTTACACTAACTTTTGACACGTTGATTTAAACTTGCATTGTTGTCAAGTGTCAATTTGATGGAAAAATTATTTGAAATTTAAACTGCCGAGCAGGGTAGTGTCACGTGGCAAAGTATAAACTAAAGTGTGCTCCTTAGTGTACATGTCGCAAGGTTCTTATCGATTGAACTTTGCTATTTGTATACTGATTTTTGACACGCTGATTTACACTTGCATTCTTGTCAAGTGTCAATTTGATGGAAAAACTGTCTGAAATTTAAACTGTCTAGCAGGGTAATGTCACGTGACAATGACTAACTAAAGTGTGTACACCACAGTGTATATGTCACAAGGTTCTTACCGATTGAACTTTGCTATTTGTACATTGATTTTTGACACGTTGTTTGACACATACATTGTTGACAAGTGTCAATTGGATGGGAAAAATGTTAGAAATTTAAATTGTCCAACTAGGTAATGTTACATGGCAAAGTGCAAACTAAGGTGTACGCCATAGTATACATGTAGCAGGGTCATTACCGATTGAACATCACTCGTTGTACACAAATTTTTGACACGTTGTTTGACACTTGCATTGTTGTTAAGTGTTTGTTGGATGGGAAATCTGTTTGAAATTTAAACTGTCCAGCAGGGTAGTATCACGTGGCAAAGTGTAAACTAAAGTGTGCTCCATAGTGTGCATGCCGCAAGGTTCTTACCGATTGAACTTTGCTATTTGTACACTAATTTTTGATACGTTGTTTTAAAATTGTATTGTTGTCAAGTGTCAATTGGATGGGAAAACTGTTTAAAATTTAAACTGTCAAATAATGTAATGTCACGTGGCAAATTGTACACTAAAGTGTGCATCATAGCCTACCTGTAGGAAGGTCCTTACCGATTGAACTTTGCTATCTGTGCACTGATTTTCAACACATTGTTTGACACTTGCATTGTTGTCAAGTGTTAATTGGAAGAAAAAAATGTTTGAAATTTAAATTGTCCAACAGGGTAATGTCATATAGCAAAGTGTAAAATAAAGTGTACACCATAGTGTACATGTAGCAAGATCCTTACCGATTGAACATTGCTATTTGTACACTAATTTTTGCCACGTTGTTTGACACTTGCATTGTTGTCAAGGATCAATTGGATTGAAAAACTGTTTCAAATTTAAACTATCCAACAGGGTAATGTCACGCGGCAAACTGTAAACTAAAGTGTACACCACAGTGTACGTGTAGCAAGGTTCTTACTGATTGAACTTTGCTATTTGTACACTGATTTTTGACATGTTGTTTGTCACTGACATTGTGGTCAAGTGTCAATTGGACGGGAAAACTGTTTGAAATTAAAACTGTCCAGGAGCGTAGTGTCACGTGGTAAAGTGTGAACTAAAGTGTGCTCCATAGTGTACATGTTCGAGGTTATTATCGATTGAACTTTGCTATTTGTACATTGATTTTTGACACGTTGTTTGACACTTGTAATGTTGTCAAGTGTCAATTGTATGGGAAAATAATTTGAAATTTAAACAGTCAAACTAGTAATGTCACGTGGCAAATTGTAAATTAAAGTGTACACCATAATGTACATGTAGCAGGGTCCATACTGATTGAACATTGCTATTTGTACATTGATTTTTGACATGTTGTTTGACACTTGCATTGTTGTCAAGTGTCAATTCGATGGGAAAACTATTTGAAATTTAAACTGTCCAACAGGGTAATGTCACGTGACAAAGTGTAAACTAAATTTTACACCATAGTGTACATGTGGCAAGGTCCTTGCCGATTGAACTTTGTTATTTGTACACTGACTTTCGACACGTTATTTGACACTTCTATTCTTGTCAAGTATCAATTGGATGGGAAAACCGTTTGAAATTTAAACTGTCCAACATGGTAATGTGAAATGGCAAAGTATAAACTAAAGTGTACACCATAGAATACATGTAGTAAGGTTCTTATCGATTGAACTTTGCAATTTGTACACTGATTTTTGACACGTTGTTTGATATTTGCATTGTTGTCAAGTGTTAATTGGATGGGAAAACTATTTCAAATTTAAACTATCCAGCAGGGTAATGTCACGTGGCAAATTGTAAACAAAAGTGTACACCATAGTGTACATGTAGCAATGTTCTTACAGAATGAACTTTGCTAGTTGCAGACTGATATTTGACACATTGTTTGACACTTGCATAGTTGTCAAGTGTCAGTTGGTTGGGAAAACTATTTGAAATTTAAATTCTCTAGAAGGGTAGTGTCACGTGGTAAAGTATAAACTAAAGTGTACTCCATAGTGTATATGTCGCAAGGTTCTTACCGATTGAACTTTGCTATTTGTACACTGATTTTTAACACGTTGTTAGACACTTGCATTGTTGTCAAGTGTCAATTGGATGGAAAACTGTTTGAAATTTAAACTGCCCAACACGGTAATGTCACGTGGTAAAGTGTAGACTAAAGTGTACACCATAATGTACTTATCGCAAGATCCTTACCGATTGAACTTTGCTATTTCTACACTCACTTTTAACACATTGATTTACACATGCATTGTTGTCAGCTGTCAATTGGATGGAAAAGTTGTTTTAAATTTTTTAACACTTCTATTCTTGTCAAGTATCAATTGGATGGGAAAACCGTTTGAAATATAAATTGTCCAACAGGGTAATGTGAAATGGCAAAGTGTAAACTAAAGTGTACACCATAGAATACATGTAGTAAGGTTCTTACCGATTGAACTTTGCAATTTGTACACTGTTTTTTGACACGTTGTTTGATATTTGCATTGTTTTCAAGTGTTAATTGGATGGGAAAATTGTTTGAAATTTAAACTGTCCAACTGGGTAATGTCACGTGGCAAATTGTAAACAAAAGTGTACACCATAGTGTACATGTAGCAATGTTCTTACCGAATGAACTTTGCTAGTTGCAGACTGATATTTGACACATTGTTTGACACTTGCATTGTTGTCAAGTGTCAGTTGGATGGGAAAACTATTTGAAATTTAAATTCTCTAGCAGGGTAGTGTCATGTGGTAAAGTATAAACTAAAGTGTACTCCATAGTGTATATGTCGCAAGGTTCTTACCGATTGAACTTTGCTATTTGTACACTAATTTTTAACACGTTGTTAGACACTTGCATTGTTGTCAAGTGTCAATTGGATGGGAAACTGTTTGAAATTTAAACTGTCTAACACGGTAATGTCATGTGGTAAAGTGTAGACTAAAGTGTACACCATAATGTACTTATCGCAAGATCCTTACCGATTGAACTTTGTTATTTCTACACTCACTTTTAACACATTTATTTACACATACATTATTATCAGCTGTCAATTGGATGGAAAAATTGTTTTAAATTTAATCTATCCAGCAGGGTAATGTCACTTGACAAAGGGTAAACTAAAGTGTGTATATGTAGCAAGGTTCTTACTGATAGAATTTTCCTATTTGTACATTGATTTTTGACACGTTGCTTGACACTTTCATTGTTCTCAAGTGCCAATTGGAAGGGAAAACAGTTTGAAATTTCAACTGTGCATGGCAAATTGTAAACTAAAGTGTACGCTATAGTGTACATGTAGCAAGGTTCTTACCGATTGAACTTTGCTATTTGTTCACTTATTTTTGACACGTTCTTTCACGCTTGTAATGTTTTCAAGTGTTAATTGGATGGGAAAATTGTTTGAAATTTAAACTGTCCAACTGGGTAATGTCACGTGGCAAATAGCCTAAAAACCTATATTTGCAAAGGAAATCTCTAATCTTCCAACTAATATAATCCAACCCTCTATCTTTCATTATTAGCAAATGTATCCCAAATCTAAACTTATATCCAACTTACATATCCAAAAATTGTAGATCGTAAATTAATTTAATCATTTGGTCAATTGAAGTCCTAACAAAATAATCGACCACATTCAATTTCAAACTTGACTTAAGTTTCGACTAACTAATAATCACTTCACGTATACGCAACATTTAACACCTCATGCTTGTAGTCATTAGCTATCTCTAACAT
>NW_019235741.1:646909-648623 GCF_002742605.1 Olea europaea var. sylvestris
GAAAACTTTGTCACCAACATTAAATGTCAAATCTTTTCTCCTTTTATCGGCATAACTCTTTTGTCGGTCCTGAGCTGCCTTGATTTTAGCTCTTATTTTATCAACTGGTTGACTAGTTTCTTCAATTATTTCGGGTCCTAGAACTCTTCGTTCACCTACTTCATCCCAATAAAGGTGAGCTCTACATCTTCTGCCATAGAGAGCTTCGTAAGGTGCCATCTTTATCGTAGCTTGGTAGCTATTATTATAGGCAAACTCTACCAGTGGTACATAGTTTTCCCAACTGCCCCCAAAATCAAGGACGCATGCACGCAGCATATCCTCTAAAGTCTGTATAGTCCTCTCCGATTGCCCATCAGTTTGTGGATGAAAGGCTGTGCTGAAGTTTAACTTGGTTCCCATAGCCTCTTGCAAACTTTTCCAAAATTTTGAGGTAAATCTTGGATCACTATCCGATACAATTGAGGCTGGGATACCATGCAAACGGATGACCTCTTTGATGTATAACCGCACATATTGATCCATACTAAAATTCATCCTTACAGGTAGAAAATGAGCTGACTTTGTTAACCGATCTACTATAACCCACATAGCATCATTTCCCTTAGCTGATTTTGGAAAACCCATAACAAAATCCATAGTTATATGTTCCCATTTCCATTGTGGAATTGTTAATGGTTCCAACAATCCAGATGGCCTTTGATGTTCAGCTTTCACTTGCTGACAAGTCATGCATCTCTTGACAAAAAGACCTAAGCATCGTTTCATATTTCTCCACCAAAACATGCTCCTGAGATCACGATACATTTTTGTACCTCCTGGATGGGCAGTATATGGGGTTAAGTGTGCTTCTTCAAGAATTTCTTTCCTCAATCCCTCATCTTTCGGCACACACAACCTCCCCTTAAAGAGTAAGGCTTTATCACTACTTAATTCAAAGTCCTTTCGCTTGCTAGTACCCACTTCGGATTTGATCTTTTGTAGGAAAGGGTCACCATCCTGTGCTACTCTTATTCGATCTCTAAGTGTTGGTCGAATCGTTAGAGCTGCTATCCTGGTACTAGTTTGGGTTGGAGGAACAATTACTTCTAAATGTAAGTTATCGAAATCCTTTAACAACTGGTCCTGCATAGTGATTTGTACCGCTATTTGTCCAACTGCCTTTCTGCTAAGAGCATCAGCTACTACATTAGCTTTACCAGGATGGTAATGGATAGTACAATCATAATCCTTTACTAGCTCTAGCCATCTCCTCTGCCTCATATTTAATTCCTTTTGGGTGAAAAAAATACTTCAGACTCTTATGATCAGTATAAATGTCACACTTATTTCCATACAAGTAATGACGCCATATTTTGAGGGCATGAACTACCGCAGCCAATTCTAGATCATGGGTTGGGTAGTCCATATTTTGAGGGCATGAACTACCGCAGCCAATTCTAGATCATGGGTTGGGTAGTTTTGTTCATATTGTTTCAATTGTCTGGAAGCATAGGCTATCACCTCTCCTTTCTGCATCAGAACACATCCTATGCCCTGTCTCGAAGCATCACTATATATGACAAATCCTTCTGGTCCGTCAGGTATTGTTAACACTGGAGCCATGACTAATCTTCATTTCAGTTCTTGGAAGCTTTGTTCACATTTCTCTGTCCATCGAAATTTTATCCCTTTTCGAGTCAATTGGGTCAATGGTCCTGCTATTTTAGAAAAT
>NW_019235741.1:657407-700900 GCF_002742605.1 Olea europaea var. sylvestris
AGGGGAAAACAGACATATTTTTATAATTTCAAATGGACGTTTATAGAGTTAGAAACATCATTTTGAAATTGACTCCAGAAACTGCCCTGTTTCTGTCTTTTATCTTTCGTAAGGAAAATAAACTTTAAAAAAAACATCTCTTATCGTAATATGGAAGATATATTCACATAATTTACTTTTAATACCATATTACATCATGTCATGTACAAAATTTATACATGATACTTTAAGAGAAGTGGATGGAAACATTCCTTGAACAAAATACACGAAAGAAACTTTAGATTCAAAACATCCTTATCCTTAATCCATCATCGGTTCGGCCAACTGACTCTCGTCATTCCAACGATCATGGATCTGAAAAGTTTAGCATAACATACTTTGAGTATAAGGAAATACTCAGTAAGATACCATGCTTGAACATTTATCATGATAATACTACACCAAAGAAAGCAATCAAACCCATACTTCCATATTCCGACATGCCGGTGCCCTTCGGACTTGTCCTAAGGCATAGATATATCTAACATTTGTGGATTTCTCCACCATAATCATAACATTTGTGGATTTCTCCACCATTAACATACTTTGGTTTTTCATGCATAACTTAAGCATAAATATTACCATGAAAATCATACCACATAAGCATAGAAGGTATCTTACCGTAAAACTTGATGATCTTTGTTTGAAATGAATTGAAAGTGCTAAACTTTCTTCCTTCTTCTTTCTTTTCTAAATTTCGGTTTTTGCTCTCTTTTTAAGTGTATAAGTGTTTTGTAAAATGAAGGAAATATCTCTATGGCAGTGGAGATGGATGTATTTATACTTATATAAAGATAAGGATAAAAGCTTGATATTATTTTTTTTTCTTTCCTTTTCTCTTCCCACCGCCTCACCCCTTCTTTTCTCCCTTTTTTTTTTTTTATATACTTGTACACTTGTTTAATCTATGATCCAAATGTATGGTGGTGATGGATAACAAGTGGGGTTGATTATAGGTAATTAGTAGCCTAAAAACCTATATTTGCAAAGGAAATCTCTAATCTTCCAACTAATATAATCCAACCCTCTATCTTTCATTATTAGCAAATGTATCCCAAATCTAAACTTATATCCAACTTACATATCCAAAAATTGTAGATCGTAAATTAATTTAATCATTTGGTCAATTGAAGTCCTAACAAAATAATCGACCACATTCAATTTCAAACTTGACTTAAGTTTCGACTAACTAATAATCACTTCACGTATACGCAACATTTAACACCTCATGCTTGTAGTCATTAGCTATCTCTAACATCACTTCACGTATACGCAACATTTAACACCTCATGCTTGTAGCCATTAGCTATCTCTAACATTAACCACTACAAAAGTGGTGTCCCCTTTTCTTATGGCCAAAAATAGTATTGAAAGTTAAATCGCTATCTTAAAGAAATTTAAATCAGCATAAAATTTCGGAGTATTACATTCCTCCCCCCTTAAGAAAAATTTCATCCTCGAAATTACCTTGAACTTAGTTGAAAAGTTCTGGATACTTGGTCTTGATTTCTTCATCTCTCTCCCAAGTCGAATCTTCGACATTATGATTCCTCCATTGGACTCTTACTAACGGAATTTCTTTTGTTCTTAATTGCTGGATTCTGCGATCCAATATCGATACTGGTTTTTCCTCATATGTCATGTTTGATTTGATATCCGATGGTTGATAATTAACCACGTGACTTGGGTCTAATACATATTGTCGAAGCATCGATACATGGAACACATCATGAACCGCTGACAATTCTGGTGGCAGAGCGATTCGATAAGCTGCATTCCCAACTTTTTGCAAAATTTCAAAAGGACCTATGAATCTTGGCCGAAGTTTTCCTTTCTTCCCAAAAAGGAGAACTCCCTTCATTGGTGCCACTTTTATGAAAACTTTGTCACCAACATTAAATGTCAAATCTTTTCTCCTTTTATCGGCATAACTCTTTTGTCGGTCCTGAGCTGCCTTGATTTTAGCTCTTATTTTATCAACTGCTTGACTAGTTTCTTCAATTATTTCGGGTCCTAGAACTCTTCGTTCACCTACTTCATCCCAATAAAGGGGAGCTCTACATCTTCTGCCATAGAGAGCTTCGTAAGGTGCCATCTTTATCGTAGCTTGGTAGCTATTATTATAGGCAAACTCTACCAGTGGTACATAGTTTTCCCAACTGCCCCCTAAATCAAGGACGCATGCACGCAGCATATCCTCTAAAGTCTGTATAGTCCTCTCCGATTGCCCATCAGTTTGTGGATGAAAGGCTGTGCTGAAGTTTAACTTGGTTCCCATAGCCTCTTGCAAACTTTTCCAAAATTTTGAGGTAAATCTTGGATCTCTATTCGATACAATTGAGGCTGGGATACCATGCAAACAGATGACCTCTTTGATGTATAACCGTGCATATTGATCCATACTAAAATTCATCCTTACAGGTAGAAAATGAGCTGACTTTGTTAACCGATCTACTATAACCCACATAGCATCATTTCCCTTAGCTGATTTTGGAAAACCCATAACAAAATCCATAGTTATATGTTCCCATTTCCATTGTGGAATTGTTAATGTTCCAACAATCCAAATGGCCTTTGATGTTCAGCTTTCACTTGCTGACAAGTCATGCATCTCTTGGCAAAAAGACCTATGCATCGTTTCATATTTCTCCACCAAAACATGCTCCTTAGATCACGATACATTTTTGTACCTCCTGGATGGGCAGTATATGGGGTTAAGTGTGCTTCTTCAAGAATTTGTTTCCTCAATCCCTCATCTTTCGGCACACACAACCTCCCCTTAAAGAGTAAGGCTTTATCACTACTTAATTCAAAGTCCTTTCGCTTGCTAGTACCCACTTCGGATTTGATCTTTTGTAGGAAAGGGTCACCATCCTGTGCTACTCTTATTCGATCTCTAAGTGTTGGTCGAATCGTTAGAGCCGCTATCCTGGTACTAGTTTGGGTTGGAGGAACAATTACTTCTAAATGTATGTTATCGAAATCCTTTAACAACTGGTCCTGCATAGTGATTTGTACCGCTAATTGTCCAACTGCCTTTCTGCTAAGAGCATCAGCTACTACATTAGGGTAATGTCACGAAACAAAGTCTAACTAAAGTGTGTACACCATAGTGTACATGTAGCAAGGTTCTTACTTATTGAACTTTACTATTTGTAAACTGATTTTCGACACATTGTTTGAAACTTGCATTGTTTTCAAGCATCAATTGGATGGGAAAAATGTTTGAAATTTAACTATCAAGCAGGGTTGTATCACGTGACAATGTGTAAACTAAAGTGTACTCGATAGTGTATATGTCGTAAGGTTCTTACCGATTGAACTTCGCTATTTGTACGCTGATTTTTTACACATTGTTTGATACATGCATTGTTGACAAGTGTCAATTGGATGGGAAAAATGTTATTTAAACTGTCCCACAGGGTAATGTCATGTGGGAAAGTGTAAACTAAAGTGCACACCATAGTATAAATGTAGTAGGGTCGTTACTGATTGAACATTGCTAGTTGTACACAAATTTTTGACACGTTGTTTGACACTTGCATTGTCATCAAGTGTCAGTTGGATCGAAAAACTACTTGAAATTTAAACTGAATAGTAGGGTAGTGTCACGTGGCAAAGTGTAAACTAAAGTGTGCTTCATAGTGTACATGTCGCAAGGTTCTTACAGATTGAAGTTTACTATTTGTACACTAATTTTTGACACGTTGTTTGAAATTTGTATTGTTTTCAAGTGTCAATTGGATGAAAACTATTTGAAATTTAAAGTGTTCAACAGGATAATGTCGCTTGGCAAAGTGCAAACTAAAGTGGATACCATAGGGTACATGTAGTAAGGTTCTTACCGATTGAACTTTCCTATTTGTACACTGATTTTTGACTCGTTGTTTGACACTTGCAATGTTGTTTAGTGTCAATTGGATGGGAAAACTATTTGATATTTAAACTGTCCAACAGGGTAATGTCACGTGGCAAAGTGTAAAATAAAGTTTGCATCATAGTATACATGTCGCAAGGTTCTGACGCGTTGTTTGACACTTGCATTGTTGTCAAGTGTCAGTTGGATCGAAAAACTATTTGAAATTTAAATGGACCAGCAGGGTAGTGTCACGTTGCAAAGTGTAAACTAAAGTGTGCTCCTTAATGTACATGTCACAAGGTTCTTACCAATTGAAGTTTGCTATTTGTACACTGATTTTTGACACTTTGTTTGAAACTTGTATTGTAGTCAAGTGTCAATGGGATGGAAAAACTATTTGAAATTTAAACTGCTCAACAGGATAATGTCGCGTGGCAAAGTGTAAACTAAAGTGGACACCAAAGTGTACATGTAGCAAGGTCCTTACCGATTGAACTTTCCTATTTTTACACTGATTTTTGACTCTTGTAATGTCGTTAAGTGTTAATTGGATGGGAAAACTATTTGAAATTTAAACTGTCTAATAGGGTAATGTCACGTGGCAAAGTGTAAAATAAAGTTTGCATCATAGTGTACATGTCGCAAGCTTCTTTTCGATTTAACTTTGCTATTTGTACACTAATTTTTGACAAGTTGTTCGACACTCGCATTGTTGTCAATTGTCAATTGGATGGGAAAACTGATTGAAATTTAAATTGTCCAACCTGGTAATGTCACGTGGTAATGTGTAAACTAAAGTGTACACCATAGTGTACTTATCGCAAGATCCTTACCGATTGAACTTTGCTAGTTGTACACCCACTTTTGACACGTTGATTTATACTTGCATTGTTTTCAAATGTCAATTGGATGGAAAAATAGTTTTAAATTTAAACTGCCTAGCAGGGTAATGCCTCGTGACAAAGTGTAAACTAAAGTGTGTACACCATAGTGTACATGTGGCTAGGTTCTTACCGTTTGAACTTTCCTATTTGTACACTTATTTTTGACACATTGTTTGGCACTTGCATTGTTGTTAGGTGTCAATTGGATGGGAAAACAACTTGAAATTTCAACTGTGCAATTGGGTAATGTCACATGGTAAATTGTAAACTAAAGGGTACACCATAGTATACATGTAGCAAGGTTCTTATTGATTGAACTTTGCTATTTGGAAATTGATTTTTGACACGTTGTTTGACTCTTGCATTGTTGTCAAGTGTTAGTTGGATGGGAAAATTATTTGAAATTTAAACTGTCCAGCAGGATAGTGTCACGTGGCAAAGTGTAAACTAAAGTGTGCTCCATAGTGTACATGTCGTAAGGTTCTTACCGATTTTTAGTTTGCTATTTGTACACTGATTTTTTACACGTTGTTTGAAACTTGTATTGTTGTCAAGTGTCAATTGGATGGAAAAACTATTTGAAATTAAAACTGCTTAATAGGATAATGTCGCGTGGCAAAGTATAAACTACAATGGACACCAAAGTGTACATATAGCAAGGTCCTTACCGATTGAACTTTGCTATTTGTACAATGATTTTTGACTCATTGCTTGATACTTACAATGTTGTTAAGTGTCAATTAGATGGGAAAACTGTTTAAAATTTAAACTGTCCAGTAGAGTAATGTCACGTGACAAAGTCTAGACTAAAGTGTGTACACCATAGTGTACTTGTAGCAAGGTCCTTATCGATTGAACTTTGCTATTTGTACATTGATTTTTGAAAAACATTGTTTGACACTTACATTGTTGTCAAGTGTCAATTGGATGGGAAGACTATTTGAAATTTGAACTGTCCAGCAACGTAGTGTCATGTGGCAAAGTGTAAACCAAAGTGTGCTCCATAGTGTACATGTCGCAAGGTTCTTACCTATTGAAGTTTACTATTTGTATACTAATTTTTGACACGTTGTTTGACACTCATAATGTTGTTAAGTGTCAATTGGATGGGAAAACTATTTGAAATTTAAACTCTCCAAAATGGTAATGTCACGTGGCGAAGTGGAAAATAAAGTTTACACCATATGTACATGTAGCAGGGTTCTTACCGATTGAACTTTGCTATTTGT
This sequence comes from Olea europaea var. sylvestris, assembly GCF_002742605.1. NCBI lineage: Eukaryota > Viridiplantae > Streptophyta > Magnoliopsida > Lamiales > Oleaceae > Olea > Olea europaea. The sequence goes on from NW_019235741.1 coordinate 663,419, forward strand.
ACATAGATTTTTTACTCATTGTTTGGTACTTGCATCGTTTTCAAGGGTAAATTGGATGGGAAAATTGTTTGAAATTTATACTGTCAAACAAGGTAATATCACGTGGCAAAGTATAAACTAAAGTGTAAACCGTAGTGTACATGTGGCAGGGTCCTTACCGACTGAACATTTCTATTTGCACACTAATTTTTGCATTGTTATCAAGTGTTAATTGGATGGAAAAACTGTTTGAAATTTAAACTATCCAGCAGGGTAGTGTCATGTGGCAAAGTGTAAACTAAACTGTCCTCCATCGTGTACATGTCGCAAGGTTATTACCTATTGAAGTTTGCTATTCGTATACTAATTTTTGACACGTTGTTTGACACTTGTATCATTGTCAAGTGTCGATTGGATGGGAAAACTATTTGAAATTTAAACTGTCCAATAGGGTAATGTCACGTGGCAAAGTGTAAACTAAAGTGTACACCATAGTGTACATGTAGCAAGGTCCTTACCGATTGAACTTTGCTATTTGTACATTGATTTTTGACACGTTGTTTGATACTTGCAATGTTATTGAGTGTCAATTAGATGGGAAAACTATTTGAAATTTAAATTGTCCAACAACCTAATGTCACGTGTCGAAGTGTAAAATAAAGTTTGCACCATAATGCACATGTAGCAGGGTTCTAACCGATTGAACTTTGCTATTTGTACATAGATTTTTGACTCGTTGTTTGACACTTGCATTGTTGTCAAGGGTAAATTGGATGGAAAAATTGTTTGAAATTTATACTGTCTAACAAGGTAATGTCACATGGCAAAGTGAAAACTAAAATGTACACCGTAGTGTACAAGTGGCAGGGTCCTTACTGATTGAACATTTCTATTTGTACACAGATTTTTGACTCGTTATTTGAGACTTGCATTGTTGTCAAGGGTAAATTGGATGGGAAAATTGTTTGAAATTAATACTATCCAAAAGGGTAATGTCACGTGGCAAAGTGTAAATTAAAGTGTATACCTTAGTGTACATGTGGCAGGATCCTTACCGATTGAACATTTCTATTTGTACACTGATTTTTGACATGTTGTTTGACACTTGCATTGTTGTCAAGTGTCAATTTGATGGAAAAATAGTTTGTAATTTAAACAGTCCAACAGGGTAATGTCACGTGGCAAAGTGTAAATTAAAGTGTACACCAAAGTGTACATATAGCAAGGTTCTTACCAATTGAACATTACTATTTTCACACTGATTCTTGACTCGTTGTTTGACATTTGCATTGTTGTCAAGTGTCAATTTGATGGGATAACTGTCTCAAATTTAAACTCTCCAACAGGGCAATGTCACGTGGCAAATTGTAAACTTACACCATAGTGTACATGTAGCAAGGTCTATACCGATTGAACTTTGCTATCTGTAAACTGATTTTTGACACATTATTTGACACATGTACTTTTGTGAAGTGTCAAGTAGATGGGAAAATTGTTTGAAATTTAAACTCTCCAACAGGATAATGTCAAATGGTAACGTGTAAACTAAAGTGTACACCATGGTATACATGCAGTAAGGTTCTTACCGATTGAACTTTGCTATTTGTATACTAATTTTTGACACGTTGTTTGTCACTTGCATTGTTGTTAAATGTCAATTGGATGGGAAAACTATTTGAAATTTATACTGTCCAGCAGGGTAGTGTCACGTGGCAAAGTGTAAACTAAAATGTGCTCCACAATGTACATGTCGCATGGTTCTTACAGATTGAGCTTGGATATTTGTACACTGATTTTTGAGTAGTTGTTTGACACTTGTATTGTTGTCAAGTGTTAAGTGGATGGGAAAACTGTTTGAAATTTAAATTGTCCAACAGGGTAATATCACATGGCAAAGTGTAAATTAGAGTGTAAACCACAGTGTACATGTAGCAAGGTCCTTATCGATTGAACTTTGCTATTTGTACACTGATTTTTGACACGTTGTTTGACACTTGCAATGTTGTTAAGTGTCAATTGAATGGGAAAACTATTTGAAATTTAAACTATCCAACAAGGTAATGTCACGTGACAAAGTGTAAACTAAAGTGTGTACACCATAGTGTACATGTAGCAAGGTTCTTAGCGATTGAACTTTGTTATTTGTACACAGATTTTTGACATGCTGATTTATACTTGCATTGTTGTCAAGTGTCAATTGGATTGGAAAATAATTTGAAATTTAAACTGTCCAGCAGGGTAGTGTCACGTGGCAAAGTGTAAAATAAAGTATACTCCATAGTGTTCATGTCACAAGGTTCTTACCTATTGAACTTTGCAATTTGTACATTGATATTTGACACGTTGATTTGCACTTGTATTGTTGTCAAGTGACAACTAGATGGAAAAACTATTTGAAATTTAAACTGTCCAACAGGGTAATGTCACGTGACAAAGTGTAAACTAAAGTGTGTACACCATAGTGTACATGTAGCAAGGTTCATACCGATTGAAGTTTGCTATTTGTAGACTGATTTTGGACACGTTGTTTGACTCTTGCATTGTTGTCAAGTGTCAATTGGATGGGAAAACAGTTTGAAATTTAAACTGTCTGGCAGGGTAGTGTCACGTTGCAAAGTGTAAACTAAAGTGTGCTCCATAGTATACATGTTGCAAGGTTCTTAGCGATTGAATTTTGCTATTTGCACACTGATTTTTGACACGTTGTTTGACACTTGCATTGTTAGGTATCAATTGGATGGAAAAACTATTTGAAATTTAAACTGTCCAACAAGGTAATGTCGCGTGGCAAAGTGTAAACTAAAGTATGCTCCATAGTGTGCATGTTGCAAGGTTCTTACCGATTGAAGTTTGCTATTTGTTCACTGATTTTTGACACGTTGTTTGACACTAGTATTGTTTCAAGTGTCAATTGGATGAAGAACCATTTGAAATTTAAACTGTACAAAAAGATAATGTCGCGTGGCAAAATGTAAATTAAAGTGTACACCATAGTGTACATGTAGCAAGGTCCTTACCGATTGAACTTTGCTATTCGTACACTAATTTTTGACACGACACTTGCAATGTTGTTAAGTGTGAATTGGATGGGAAAACTATTTGAAATTTAAACGGTCCAATAGGGTAATGTCATGTGGCATAGTGTAAAATAAAGTTCGCACCATAGTATACATGTAGCAAGGTTCTTACCGATTGAACTCTCCTATTTGTACACAGATTTTTGACACGTAGTTTGACACTTGAATTATTGTCAAGTGTAAATTGGATGGGAAAATTGTTTGAAATTTATACTGTCTAACAAGGTAATGTCACGTGGAAAAGTGTAAATTAAAGTGTAGACCGTAGTGTACATGTGGCAAGGTCCTTACTGATTGAGCATTTCTATTTGTACACTGATTTTTGACATGTTGTTTAACACTTCCATTGTTGTCAAGTGTCAATTGGATGGGAAAATAGTTTGAAATTTAAATAGTCCAACAGGATAATGTCACGTGGCAAAGTGTAAACAATAGTGTAAATCGTAGTGTACATGTAGCAAGGTTCTTACCAATTGAACATTGCTATTTGTACACTGATTCTTGACACGTTGTTTGACACTTGCATCATTGTCAAGTGTCAATTGGATGGGAAAACTTTTTGAAATTTATACTTTCCAGTAGTGTAGTTCCATGTGGCAAAAGTGTAAACTAAAGTGTGCTCCACAGTGTACATGTCGCACGGTTCTTACCGATTGAACTTTGCTATTTGTACAGTGACTTTTGACACGTTGTTTGATACTTGCATTGTTGTCAAGTGTCAGGTGGATGGGAAAACTGTTTGAAATTTAAACTGTCCAACAGGGTAATGTCACGTGGCAAATTGTAAATGTACACCATAGTGTACATGTAGCAAGGTCCTTACCCATTCAACTTTGCTATTTGTACACAGATATTTGACACGTTGTTTGACACATGCACTATTTTTAAGCGTCAATTAGATGGGAAAACTATTTGAAAATTAAATTGTCTAGCAGGGTAATGTCAAATGGCAAAGTGTAAACTAAAGTATACACTATAGTGTACATGTAGCAAGGTTCTTACCGATTGAACTTTGCTATTTGTAAACTGATTTTTGATACGATTTTTGCCCCTTGCATTGTTGTCTAGTGTTAATTGGATGAGAAAATTGTTTGAAACATAAACTGTCCAGCAGGGTAGTGTCACGTGGCAAAGTAAAGACTAGAGTGTGCTCCATAGTGTACATGTCACAAGGTTCTTACCGATTGAAGTTTGCTATTTGTACACTGATTTTTGACATGTTGTTTGACACTTGCATTGTTGTCAAGTGTCAATTGGATGGAAAAACTGTTTGAAATTTAAACTGTCCAACAGGGTAATGTTGCGTGGCAAAGTGTAAACTAATGTATGCTCCATAGTGTACATGTCGCAGAGTTCTTACCGATTGAAGTTTGCTATTTGTACACTGATTTTTGACACGTTTGACACATGTATTGTTGTCAAGTGTCAATTGGATGAGAAAACCGTTTAAAATTTAAACTGTCCAACAAGATAATGTCGCGTGGCAAAGTTTAAACTAAAGTGTACACCATAATATACAAGTAGCAAGGTCCTTACCAATTGAACTTTGCTATTTGTACACTAATTTTTGACATGTTGTTTGACCCTTGCAATGTTGTTAAGTGTCAATTGGATGGGAAAACTATTTGGAATTTAAATTGTCCAGCAGGGTAATGTCACGTGGCAAAGTATAAAATTAAAGCCGCACCTATTGTACATTTAGCAAGGTTCTTACCGATTGAACTTTCCTATTTGTACACAGATTTTTGATACGTTGTTTGACACTTGCATTGTTTTCAAGTGCATATTGGATGGAAAAATTGTTTGAAATTTATACTGTCTAACAGGGTAATGTCACGCGATAAAGTGTAAACTGAAGTGTACACCGTAGTGTACATGTAGCATTGTCCTTATTGATTAAACATTTCTATTTATACACTAATTTTTGACACGTTGTTTAACACTTCCATTGTTGTCAAGTGTCAATTGGATGGAAAAATAGTTTGAAATTTAAACAGTCCAACAAGGTAATGTCACGTGGCAAAGTGTAAACTATAGTGTGCACCGTAGTGTACATGTAGTAAGGTTCTTACCAATTGAACATAGCTATTTGTACACTTATTCTTGACACGTTGTTCGACACTTGCATTGTTGCCAAGTGTCAATTGGACGGGAAAACTATTTGAAATTTATACTGTCCAGCATTGTAGTGTCATGTGGCAAAGTGTAAAGTAAAGTGAGCTCCACAGTGTACATGTCGCATGGTTCTTACCGATTGAACTTTGCTATTTGTACAGTGATTTTTGACACGTTGTTTGACACTTGCATTGTTGTCAAGTGTCAAGTGGATGGGAAAACTGTTTGAAATTTAAACTGTCCAACAGGGCAATGTTACGTGATAAATTGTAAACATACACCATAGTGTACATGTAGCAAGGTCCTTACCCATCGAACTTTACTATTTGTACACTGATTTTTGACATGTTGTTTGACACTTGCAATGTTGTTAAGTGTCAATTGGATGGGAAAACTATTCGAAATTTAAACTGTCCAATAGGGTAATGTCACGTGACAAAGTGTAAACTAAAGTGTGTATACCATATTGTACATGTAGCAAGGTTCTTACCGAAAGAACTTTGCTATTTGTACACAGATTGTTGACACGTTGATTTACACTTGTATTTTTATCAAGTGACAATTGGATGAAAAAACTATTTGAAATTTAAAGTGCCCAGCTGGGTAATGTTACGTGACAAAGTGTAAACTAAAGTGTGTACACCATAGTGCACATGTAGCAAGGGTCATACCGATTGGACTTTGCTATTTGTACACTAATTTTTGACACGTTGTTTGTCTCTTGCATTGTCGTCAAGTGTCAATTGGAAGGAAAAATGGTTTGAAATTTAAACTATCCAGCAGGGTAGTATCACGTGGCAAAGTGTAAACTAAGTGTACTCTAGAGTGTAAAACTCGCAAGGTTCTTACCGATTGAACTTTGCTATTCGTACAATGATTTTTGACACATTGTTTGACACTTTCATTATTGTCAAGTGTCAATTGGATTGGAAAACTATTTAAAACTTAAACTGTCCAACAGGATAATGTCACGTGGCAAAGTGTAAACTAAAGTGTACACCATAGTGTACATGTAGCAAGGTCCTTACCGATTGAACTTTTCTATTTTTACACTGACTATTGACAAGTTGTTTGACACTTTCATTGTTGTCAAGTGTCAATCAGATGGGAAAATTGTTTGAAATTTAAACTGTCCAATAGGATCATGTCCCATGGGAAAGTGTAAACTAAAGTGTACACCATAGTGTAAATGTCGCAAGGTCCATACCGATTGAGCTTTGCTATTTGTACACTGATTTTTGACACATTGTTTGACAATTGGATGGGAAAACTATTTCAAATTTAAACTGTTCAGCAGGTCATGTCACGCGGCAAATTGTAAATAAAACTGTACACCATAGTGTACATGTATTAAGTTCTTACCGATTAAACTTTGCTATTTGTAGACTGATTTTTGACACGTTGTTTGACACTTGCATAGTTGTCAAGTGTCAATTAGATGGAAAAACTATTCGAAATTTAAACTGTCTAGCAAGGTAGTGTCATGTGGCAAAGTGTAAATTAAAGTGTACTCCATAGTGTACATGTTGCAAGGTTCTTAACGATTAAACTTTGCCATTTGTACACTAATTTTTGTCACGTTGTTCGACACTGGCATTGTTGTCAAGTGTTAATTTGATGGGAAAATAGTTTGAAATTTAAATTGTCCAACCGGGTAATGTCACGTAACAAAGTGTAAAATAAAGTGTACACCATAGTGTACTTATCGCAAGGTCCTCACCAATTGAAATTTGCTATTTGTACACTCACTTTTGACATGTTGATTTACACTTGCATTGTTGTCAAGTGTCAATAGGATGGGAAAATTGTTTGAAATTTAAACTGTTCACCAGGGTAATGTCACGTGACAAAGTGTAAACTAAAGTATGTACACCATAGTGTACATGTAGCAAGGTTCTTGCTGATTAAACTATCCAATTTGTACACTGATTTTTCACACATTGTTTGACACTTGCATTGTTGTCAAGTGTTAATTGGATGGAAAAATTGTTTGAAATTTAAACTGTCCAACTGGGTAATATCACGTGGCAAATTATAAACTGAAGTGTATACCATAGTGTACATGTAGCAAGGTTCTTACCAATTGAACTTTGCTATTTGTACACTGATTTTTGACACGTCATTTGACACTTGCATTGTTGTCAAGTATCAGTTGGATGGGAAAATTGTTTGAAATTTAAACCATCCAGTAGGGTAGTGTCACGTGGCAAAGTGTAAACTAAAGTGTGCAACATAGTGTACATGTCGTCAGGTTCTTACCGATTGAATCTTGCTATTTGTACACGGATTTTTGACATGCTGATTTACACTTACATTGTTTTCAAGTGTCAATTTGATGGAAAAACTATTTGAAATTTAAATTGTCTAATAGGGTAATGTCATGTGATAAAGTGTAAACTAAAGTGTGTCCACCATAGTGTACATGTAGCAAGGTTCATACCGATTGAACTTTGGTATTTGTACACTGATTTTTGACATGTTGTTTCACTCTTGCATTGTTTTCAAGTTTCAATTGGATGGAAAAACTGTTTGAAATTTAAACTATCAAGCAGGTTAGAGTCACGTGGTAAAGTGTAAACTAAAGTGTTCTCCATTGTGCATATGTCGCAAGGTTCATACCGATTGAACTTTGCTATTTGTACACCGATTTTATACACATTGTTTGACACTTAAATTGTTGTCAAGTGTCAATTGGATGGGAAAACTGTTAGAAATTTAAACTGTTCAACAGAGCAATGTCACGTGGCAAAGTATAAACAAAAGTGTACACCATAGTGTACATGTAGCAGAGTCCTTACCGATTGAACATTGCTATTTGTACACTGATTTTTGACAAGTTGTTTGACACTTGCGTTGCTGTCAAGTGTCAATTAGATGAGAAAATTGTTTGAAATTTAAACTTTCCAACAGGGTGATGTCACGTGGCAAAGTGTAAACTAAAGTGTACACCATAGTCTACATATAGGGAGGTCCTTACCGATTGAACTTTGCGATCTGTGCACTGATTTTTGACACGTTGTTTGACACATACATTGTTGTCAAGTGTCAATTGGACGGGAAAACTGTTTCAAATTTAAACTATCCAAAATTGTAATGTCACGTGGCAGATTGTAAACCAAAGTGTACACCATGGTGTACATGTAGCTAGATTCTTACCGATTGAAGTTTGCTATTTGTACACTTATTTTTGACAAGTTGTTTGTCCCTTGCGTTGTTGTCAAGTGTCAGTTGGATAGGAAAACTATTTGAAATTTAAACTGTCTAGCAGGGTAGTGTCACGTGGCAAAGTGTAAACTAAAGTGTGCTCTATAGTGTACATGTCGCAAGGTTCTTACCGATTGGACTTTGCCATTTGTACACTATTTTTTGACACGTTGTTTGACACTTGCATTGTTGTCAAGTGTCAATTGGATGGGAAAACTATTTGAAATTTAAACCATCCAACAGGGTAATGTCACGTGGCAAAGTGTAAACAAAAGTGTACACCATAGTGTACATGTAGGAAGGTCCTTACCGATTGAGCTTTGCTATTTGTACACTTATTTTTGACACGTCGATTTACACTTACATTGTTGTCAAGTGTTAATTGGATGAAAAAACTGTTTAAAATTTAAACTGTCCAGTAGGGTAATGTCACGTGATAAAGTGTAAGCTAAAATGTGTACATCATAGTTTACATTTAGCAAGGTTCTTACCGATTGAACTTTCCAATTTGTACACTATTTTTGACACATTGTTCGACACTTGGATTGTTGTCAAGTGTCAATTAGATGGGAAAGCAGTTGGAAATTTGAACTGTCCAATAGGGTAATGTCACGTGGTAAAGTGTAAACTATACTGTATACCATAGCGTACATGTAGTAAGGTTCTTTCCGATTGAACTTTGCTCTTTGTACACAGACTTTTGACACGTTGTTTGACACTTGCATTGTAGTCAAGTATCAATTGGATGGGAAAACTGTTTGAAATTTAAATGTCCAACAGGGTCGTGTCCCATGGCAAAGTGTAAACTAAAGTGAACACCATAGTATACGTGTCGCAAGGTCCATACCGATTGAACTTTGCTATTTGTACACTGATTTTTGACAAGTTGTTTGACACTTGCATTGTTGTAACATGTCAATTGGATGGGAAAGCTATTTCAAATTTCAAATGTCCAGCAAGGTAATGTCACGCGGCAAATTGTAAACTAAAGTGTACACCATAGTGTACATGTAGCAAGGTTCTTACCGATTGAACTTTGCTATTTGTAGACTGATTTTTGACATGTTGTTTGACACTTGCATTGTTGACAAGTGTCAATTGGATGGAAAAACTATTTGAAATTTAAACTATCTGGCAGGGTAGTGTCACGTGGCAAAGTTTAAACTAAAGTGTACTCCATAGTGTACATGTCGTATGGTTCTTAACGATTGAACTTTTCTATTTGCACATTGATTTTTGTTACATTGTTGTCAAATGTCAATTAGATTGGAAAACTATTTGAAATTTAAACAGTCCAACCGGCTAATGTCACGTGACAAAGTGTAAACTAAAGTGTACACCATAGTGTACTTATCGCAAGGTCTTACCGATTTTTGACACGCTCATTTACACTTGCATTATTTTCAAGTGTCAATTTGATGGTAAAACTGTTTAAAATTTAAACTGTCTAGCAGAATAATATGACGTGATAAAGTGTAAACTAAGGTGTGTCCACCATAGTGTACATGTAGCAAGGTTCATAGTGATTTAACTTTGGTATTTGTACCCTGATTTTTGACCCGTTGTTAGACACTTGCATTGTTTTCAAGTGTCAATTGGATGGGAAAACTGTTTGAAATTTAAACTATCAAGCAGGATAGTGTCACGTGGCAAAGTGTAAACTAAAGTGTCCTCCATAGTGTATATGTCGCAAGGTTCTTACCGATTGAACTTTGCTATTTGTACACTTATTTTTGACACGTTGTTTGACACTTGAATTGTTGTCAAGTCTCAATTAGATGGGAAGACGGTTGGAAATTTAAACTGCCCAACATGGCAATGTCACGTGGTAAAGTGTAAACAAAAGTGTACACCATAGTGTATATGTAGCAGGGTCCTTATCGATTGAACAATGCTATTTGTACACTGATTTTTGACACATTGTTTGACACTTGCATTGTTGTCAAGTTTCAATTAGATGGGAAAAATGTTTGAAATTTAAACTGTCCAACAGGGTAATGTCACGTGGCAAAGTGTAAACTAAAGTGTACACCATAGTCTACATGTAGCAAGGTTCTTACCAATTGAACTTTACTATTTTACACTTATTTTTAACATGTTGTTTGCCCCTTGCGTTGTTGTCAAGTGTCAGTTGGATGGGAAAACTATTTGAAATTTAAATTGTCTAGCAGGGTAGTGTCACGTGGCAAAGTGTAAACTAAAGTGTGCTCCATAGTGTACATGTCGCAAGGTTCTTACTGATTGGACTTTGCTATTTGTACACTATTTTTTTGACACGTTGTTTGACACTTGCATTGTTGTCAAGGGTCAATTGGATGGGAAAACTGTTTGAAATTTAAACTGTCCAATAGGGTAATGTCGCGTGGCAAAGTATAAACAAAAGTGTACACCATAGTGTACATGTAGCAAGGTCCTTACCGATTAAACTTTGCTATTTGTACACTTATTTTTGACACGTCGATTTACACTTATATTGTTGTTAAGTGTCAATTGGATGGAAAAACTGTTTGAAATTTAAATTGTCCAGCAGGGTAATGTCACGTGATAAAGTGTAAGCTAAAATGTGTACATCATAGTTTACATTTAGCAAGGTTCTTACCGATTGAACTTTGCAATTTGTACACTATTTTTGACACAATGTTCGACACTTGCATTGTAGTCAAGTGTCAACTGGATGGGAAAGCAGTTGGAAATTTGAACTGTCTGATAGGGTAATGTCACATGGTAAAGTGTAAACTAAACTGTACACCATAGCATACATGTACCAAGGTTCTTACCGATTGAACTTTGCTCTCTGTACACTGACTTTTGACACTTGCATTGTTGTCAGGTGTCAATTGGAAGGGAAAATTGTTTGAAATTTAAACTGTCCAAAAGGGCGATGTTGCGTGGCAAAGTGTAAACTAAAGTATGCTCCATAGTGTACATGTCACAAGGTTCTTACCGATTGAAGTTCGCTATTTGTATACTGATTTTTGACACGTTGTTGATACTTGTATTGTCGTCAAGTGTCAATTAGAAATGAAAACCGTTTGAAATTTAAACTGTCCAACAGGATAATGTCACGTGGCAAAGTATAAACTAAAGTGTACACCATAGTTTACATATAGCAAGGTCCTCACCGGTCGAGCTTTGCTATTTGTACACTTATTTTTGACACGTTGTTTGACACTTGCAATGTTGTTAAGTGTCAATTGGATGTGAAAACTATTTGAAATTTAAATTTTTCAATAGGGTAATGTCACGTGGCAAAGTGTAAAATAAAGTCGAACCATAGTGTACATGTAGCAAGGTTCTTACCAATTGAACTTTCCTAGTTGTACACTGATTTTGGACACGTTGTTTGACACTTGCATTGTTGTCAAGTGTAAATTAGATGGGAAAATTGTTTAAAATTTATACTGTCTAACAGGGTAATGACACGTGGCAAAGTGTAAACTAAAGTGAACACCGTAGTGTCATTGTGGCAGGGTCCTTATCGATTGAACATTTCTATTTGTACACTAATTTTTGACACGTTGTTTGACACTTCCGTTGTTGTCAAGTGTCAATTGCATGGGAAAACAATTTGAGATTTAAACAGTCCAATAGGATAATGTCACGTGGCAAAGTGTAAACTATAGTGTACACCGTAGTGTACATGTGGCAAGTTTCTTACCAATTGAACATTGCTATTTGTACACTGATTCTTGACACGTTATTTAACACTTGCATTGTTGTCAAATGTGAATTGGATGGGAAAATTGTTTGAAATTTATACTGTCCAGCAGTGTAGTCCCATGTGGCAAAGTGGAAAGTAAAGTGTGCTCCACAGTGTATATGTCACATGGTTCTTACCAATTGAACTTTGCTATTTGTACAATGATTTTTGACACGCTGTTTGACACTTGCATTGTTGTCAACTGTTAAGTGGATGGGAAAACTATTTGAAATTTAAACTGTACAACAAGGTAATGTCACGTGGCAAATTGTAAATGTACACCATAGTGTACATATAGCAAGGTCTTTACCCATTGAACTTTGCTATTTGTACACTGATTTTTGACACGTTGTTTGACACATGCATTGTTTTCAAGTGTCAATTAGATGGGAAAACTGTTTGAAATTTAAATTGTCCAGCAGGGTAATTTCAAATGGCAAAGTGTAAACTAAAGTATGCTCCATAGTGTACATGTCGTAAGGTTCTTACCGATTGAAGTTTAATATTTGTGCACTGATTTTTAACGTATTGTTTGACACTTGTGTTGTTGTCAAGTGTCAATTGGACGGGAAAACCGTTTGAAATTTAAATTGTCCAACGAGATAATGCTGCATGGCAAAGTGTAAACTAAAGTGTACACGATAGTGTAGATGTAGCAAGGTCCTAACCGATTGAGCTTTGCTCTTTGTACACTAATTTTTGACACGTTGTTTGAACTTGCAATGTTGTTAAGCATTAATTGGATGTGAAAACTATTTGAAATTTAAATTGTTCAACAGGGTAATGTCACGTGGCAAAGTGTAAAATAAAGTCGTACCATAGTGTAATGTAGCCAGGTTTTTACCGATTGAACTTTCCTATTTATACACAAATTTTTGACACGTTGTTTGGCACTTGCATTGTTGTCAAGTGTAAATTGGATGGGAAAATTTTTTGAAATTTATACTGTCAAACAGGGTAATGACACGTGGCAAAGTGTAAACTAAAGTGTACACCGTAGTGTAAATCTGGCAAGGTCCTTACCGATTTAGCATTTCTATATGTACACTAGTTTTTGACACGTTGTTTGACACTTCCATTGTTGTCAAGTGTCAATTGGATGGGAAAATAGTTTGAAATTTAAACAGTCCAATAGGATAATGTCACATGGCAAAGTGTAAACTATAGTGTACACCATAGTGTATATGTAGCAAGGTTCTTACCAATTGAACAATGCAATTTGTACACTGATTCTTGACACGTTATTTGACACTTGAATTATTTTCAAGTGTCAATTGGATGTGAAAACTTTTCGAAATTTATACTGTCCAGCAGTTAGTGCCATGTGGCAAAGTGTAAACTAAAGTGTACTCCACAGTGTACATGTCGCATGGTTCTTACCGACTGAATTTTGCTAATTGTACATTGATTTTTGACACTTGCATTGTTATCAAGTGTCAAGTGGATGGGAATACTATTGAAATTTAAACTGTCTAACAGAGTAATGTCACATGGCAAATTGTAAATGTACACCATAGTGTACATGTAGCAAGGTCATTACCCATTGAACTTTGCTATTTGTACACTGATTTTTGACACGTTGGTTGACACAAGCGTTGTTTTCAAGCATTAATTAGATGGGAAAACTATTTGAAATTTAAATTGTCTTGCAGGGTAATGTCAAATGGCAAAATGTAAACTAAAGTGTACACCATAGTGTACATGTAGCAAGGTATTACCGATTGAACTTCGCTATTTGTACACTGATTTTTGACACGTTGTTTGACACTTGCATTGTTGTCAAGACTCAATTGGATGGGAAAACTATTTGAAATTTAAACTGTCCAGTAGGGTGGTGTCACGTGGCAAAGTGAAAACTAAAGTGTGTTCCATAGTGTACATGTCTCAAGGTTCTTACTGATTGAACTTTACTATATGTACACTAATTTTTGACACGTTGTTTGACACTTGCATCGTTGTCAAATGTCAATTGGATGGAAAAACTGTTTGAAATTTAAACTATCCAACGGGGTAATGTCACGTGACAAAGTGTAAACTAAAGTATGCTCCGTAGTGTACATGTCGCAGGGTTCTTACCGATTGAAGTTTGCTATTTGTACACTGATTTGTGACACGTTTGACACTTGTGTTGTCCTCAAGTGTCAATTGGATGTGAAAACTATTTGAAATTTAAACTGTCCAACAAGATAATGTCGCGTGGTAAAGTGTAAACTAAAGTGTACACCATAGTGTACATGTAGCAAGGTCCTTACCGATTGAACATTGCTATTTGTACATTGATTTTTGACACGATGTTCGTCGTTTGCATTGCTGTCAAGTGTCAATTGGATGGAAAAACTATTTGAAATTTAAACTGTCCAGCAAGGTAGTGTTATATGGCAAGGTGTAAACTAAAGTGTTCTCCATAGTGTACATCTCGCGAGGTTCTTACCAATTGAACTTTGCTATTTGTAAACTATTTTTTGACACGTTGTTTGACACTTGTATTGTTGTCAAGTGTCAATTGGATGGGAAAAGTGTTTGAAATTTAAACTATCCAATAGGATAATGTTGCCTGGCAAAGTGTAAATTAAAGTGTACACCAAAGTGTACATGTGGCATGGTCTTTACCGATTGAACTTTGCTATTCATACACTGATTTATGACACGTCGATTTACCTTTACATTGTTGTCAAGTGTCAATTGGATGGAAAAATTGTTTGAAATTTAAACTGTCTAGCAGGGTACTATCACGTGACAAAGTGTAAACTAAAGTGTGTACACCCTAGTATACATTTAGCAAGGTTCTTACCGATTGAACTTTGCTATTATTAACTAATTTTTGACACGTTGTTTGACACTTGCATTGTTGTCAAGTGTCAATTAGATGGGAAAATTGTTTGAAATTTATACTGTCCTGCAATGTAGTGTCATGTGGCAAAGTGCAAACGAAAATGCGCTCCACAGTGTACATGTCGCATGGTTCTTACCGATTGAACTTTACTATTTGTACAGAGAGTTTTGACACATTGTTTAACACTTGTATTATTGTCAAGTGTCAATTGGATGGAAAAACTGTTTGAAATTTAAACTGACTAATAGGGTTGGCAAAGTGTAAACTAAAGTGTACACCATAGTGTAGATGTAGCAAAGTCCTTACCTATTGAACTTTGCTATTTGTATACTGATTTTTGACAAGTTGATTGACACTTGCAATGTTGTTAAGTGTCAATTGGATGGAAAAACTATTTGAAATTTAAACTGTCCAACAGTGTAATGTTACGTGGTAAAGTTTGAAATAAAGTTTGCACCATAGTGTACATGTAGTAAGGTTCTTACCGATTGAACTTTGTCATTTGTACACTGATTTTTGACACGTTATTTGACACTTGCATTGTTGTCAAGTGTCAACTGGATGGGAAAACTATTTGAAATTTATAATGTCTAACAGGGTACTGTCACGTGGCAAAGTTTAAACTAAAGTGTACACCATAGTGTACATAAAGCAAGGTTCTTATCGATTGAACTTTGTAATTTGTACTTGATTTTTGACACGTTGTTTGACACTTGTGTTGTTGTCAGATGTCAATTGGACGGTAAAATTGTTTGAGGGTAATGAAACGTGGCAAAGTGTAAACTAAAGTGTACACCATAGCATACATGTTGCAAGGTTCTTATCGATTGATCTTTGCTATTTGTACACTGATTTTTGACACGTTGTTTGACACTTGCATTGTTGTCAAGTGTCAATTGGATGGGAAAATTTAGACTGTCTAATAGGGTAATGTCTCGTGGCAACTTGTAAACTAAATTGTACTCCATAGAGTACATGTAGCATAGTTCTTACCGATTGAATATTGCTATTTGTACACTGATTTTTGACGCGTTGTTTAACACTTGTATTGTTGTCAAATGTCAATTGGATGGGAAAATAGCTTCAAATTAAAACGGTCCAACTGGGTAATGTCACGTGGTAAATTCTAAACTAAAGTGTACATGTAGTAAGGTCCTTACCGATTGAACTTTCCTATTTGTAAATTGATTTTTGACACGTTGCTTAACACTTACCTTGTTGTCAAGTGTCAATTCGATGGGACAACTATTTGAAATTTAAACTATCCAACAGGGTAATATCACGTGGTAAAGTGTAAACTAAAGTGTACACCATTATGTACATGTAGCAGGGTCCTTACCGATTGAACTTTGGTATTTGTACACTAATTTTTGACACGTTGTTTGACACTTGTATTGGTGTCAATTGTAAATTGGATGAAAAAATAGTTTGAAATTTATACTGTCTAACTAGGTAATGTCACGTGACAATGTGTAAACTGAAGTATACACCATAGTGTACATGTAGCAAGGTTCTTACCGATTGAAAATTGCTATTTGTACACTGATTTTTGACACGTTGTTTGACACTTGCATTGTTGTCAAGTGTTAATTCGATGAGAAAATTGTTTGAAATTTAAACTGTCCAACAGGGTAATGTCACGTGGCAAAGTGCGAACTAAAGTGTACACCATAATGTACATGAAGCAGGGTCCTTACTGATAGAACTTTGCTATTTGCACACTAATTTTTGACACATTGTTTGACACTTGCATTGTTGTCAAGTGTCAATTGGATTGGAAAACTATTTGATATTTATATTGTCCAATAGGGTAATATCATGTGGCAAAGTGTAAACTAAAGTGTACATTATAGTGTACATGTGGCCGGGTCCTTATAGATTGAATATTGCTACTTGTACACTGATTTTTGGCACATTGTTTGACACTTGCATTGTTTTCAAGTGTTAATTCGATGGGTAAATTGTTTGAAATTTAAATTCTCCAACTGGGTATTGTCATGTGGCAAAGTGTAAAGTAAAGTGTACACCATAGTGTACATGTAGTAAGGTCCTTACCGATTGAACTTTACTATTTGTACACTAATTTTTTAAACGTTGTTTGACACTTGCATTGTTGTCAAGTATCAATTGGATGGGAAAACTATTTGAAATTTATACTGTCCAATGGGGTAATGTCTCGTGGCAAATTGTAAACTAAAGTGTACACCATAGTGTACATGTGGTAGGGTCCTTACCGATTGAACATTGCTATTTGTATACTGATTTTTGATACGTCGTTTGACACTTTCGTTGTTGTCAAGTGTCAATTGGATTGGAAAACTATTTTAAATGTAAACTGTCCAACATGGTAATGTAGAACCCCGAATAATTCTAGACACCTTAGTGGTACTAAGACATGAATATTGGATGACTAAAGTATACTTCAAATTTTTAGTCTCATTTGAGATCCATTTTCGACATAGGAAACATTCAATTTGGAAAATTATATAAACATAAAAGTTGTAGCTCTTTGAGTTAGCTTTCCAACGCACTTTGAATTACCCCAATCGGATATCGGGAAAAGAAGTTATGATAGAAAAACTGAAGGTTGTGCAGTGTCAACCGGTCGACCAAAACTGCCCGAAATGAAAATTCTCGTTTTTCTCTAGAATTTAAATATTTATGTTCGTCAATTATTTTCTCAAAGGGCCACCCACATTTTTTGGCAATAAAAACCCCATTAAATTGAAGCATTTAACCTCAAACTTAAATGGCACCCATGTTTTCTCTCTTAAATGAAATTTGACCCTTCATTTGCTTTAAGTTATGGGATATTTACCTATAAATAGAGACCCCATTTCACTCATTTTGTCTCACACCAAAATCAAGAGCTTTTACATACTAAAGAAAGTGTTTCCAAGAGAGAAAAAGAGAGGGAGGAAAACTATTTTTCCTAGAAGTTTAAGAAGTGTTTTCAAGCATCAATTCTCAACGATTTTCAATCATCCAAGGAGTGCGTTTCTTTCAACGTTCAAGTTTCATCGAAGTTTTCAATCCAAGTTTTCAAAGTTTCAAAAGTATCAATCAAGGTAAGTAGAGGTGCAATGTGTTTAATCGTGTTAAGTTATAAGTTTCGATTCATGTTAATGTTTGTATGTCAAATGGTGCTCCGGTACGGCATATCCCTCTATGTTAATGGTTGTATGTCAAATGGTACTCCGGTACGGCATACCCCTCTGTGTTGAAGAAATGTTTGTATGTCAAACGGTGCCTTCGGGTACGGTATAGCCCTTCATGTCAAATGGTGCTTCCGGGTACAGCATGTATGAAAAGTTGTAAGTTAATGTTTTGAAATGTATAGCTTGATCACGAATGCACCTATGACCCCTATTGAGTTTTTCAACTCACGGGTTTAATCCCATTTCTATAGATTGAAGGAATTCTACCTCGGGCATGGATGGAGGAGAAGATGGAGAGTGATGCAA
Organism: Olea europaea var. sylvestris; assembly: GCF_002742605.1. Taxonomy (NCBI): domain Eukaryota; kingdom Viridiplantae; phylum Streptophyta; class Magnoliopsida; order Lamiales; family Oleaceae; genus Olea; species Olea europaea. Next base: position 681,791 of record NW_019235741.1, read on the forward strand.
CGAGCCCATGGAAATCCGGTGAGTAAGTGATTTGGATTTATTTTTATGAAATGTTTTCCAATATTATTTCTTTAAAGTTTTGAATAACGCAGAATGCGAGAACAAGTTATGTTTTCTTCAAATAAATTGCATTTTGTTGTTTTGAAAAATGATTCAGTGTTTTTCTTTCAAGTATTTGAAGTATTGTTATTTAAATTATTATTCGAAGATGTAAGCTTCTGCTAAAACATATATACTTTTTACTAAACCACCGGTTAAGCTAAGTAAAGTAAGTAGCATTCCGGTCCACCAGGGGTCGAGGCGTTATAGCATGATATCAGAGCAAGGTTTAGCCGGTTCTGTAGACCAAGTATGTTTTTTTTAAAAACAAAAGGAAAATGAAAAGTTTAAGGTATTCCATGGCATCGTGCATCCATCCATCAATCTCATCCTATGGCCCAGGTATGTTCATGTTTAAAGTTAATGATTATGTTTATGTTATGACACTTCGATATGATTTAGAGATGTATTATTTAAAGATATGTAATGGACTTGGGCAAAAGCTAAGGGCTTAAAGGGAATTGCATGATATGAAAGTTTAAATATTTGCATTTTTCTTTAAGCAAAGAAAAAGTATGATATATGTGAAAATGCAACAGATATGGCTCGTAGAACGGCTAGGGCATATAGAGAAGCATTGAACCATAGAATTGCTATTCATTCCTATGAAAACTATGTAATTGATCCGACCCGACCGCTTAGCGAACATGTGTATGTGTTATGAGAAATGCATGATGGCGGTTAATGCTGGTATGGAGATCACACATATTGAGGCCATAAATAACCTCATACACTCCCTCCCACCTCAATGGGGAGATATGGGAGTCATGGTTAGGGATGAAATGTTAGAAGGCAACCCAAACCTGTTCGAGTTTGAGAGGTATTGCCATGCCCTGATTGATCAGTGAGATGATGTAATCCATGAGGAGCCTGAGGAGGAACCTTTGGCTGAAGAAGAAGATCCTGAAGAAGAACCTGAGGATGATTTAGAGAATGATCCTGAGCCTGAGCCATAGGTTGAGATGGACATAGAGTCCGGACCTAAGGCGGAAGACTCCTCCGAAGATAAAGATCCACTAAAGAAGATCCATAGAACTTATAGGGATTAGATTTAAATCCTTGTAATAGTTTCCCTTATGTCAAGAAATAAAATACTATCTTCTTTGCTTTAGTATTCGAAGAATGAAACTAATAAGAACCATATGTTTTGTCTAAAGGAAATGGCCCATGCACACTAAAACTTGATAAGAGACCTCCTCCGAGTGGTTCAAGACCTAGGTAGGCAAAACCCGAACCAAGCTCAACCCCTACCACTAGCTCCTAATGTTCCAAACCATGCTTCAGTGGTCGAGCAATTTCGAAGGCACAAGCCCCCTACCTTCAACAGAGCAGCTGATCCACTTGCAGCCGAGGAGTAGCTTCATAAGTTGGAGCGTATATTCCGATTGATAGGGTGCGTGGACGCTCAAAAAGTCCAGTGTACTGAGTTCATGTTCTCCGGTGATGCAAGTCATTGGTGGGACTCAATGTCAAGGACAAAGACCCCTGAGCAACAAGCAGAATTGACTTGGGAGTAATTCAAAGGAGAAGTAATGGACAAGTACTTTCCCCAGTCCTTGAGGGATCATAAAGAAAGTGAATTCCTCCAACTCAAGCAAAAGACTATGTCCCTGACTGAGTATGAGAGGAAGTTTGATCAACTTTCAAGGTATGCTCCACATCTGGTGGATACGGAAGATAAGAAGGTACATTAGAAGTTAGTATTCCTTTGGGTAACCCTTTGAATACTAATAGAATAGGCAAGTCAGTAAGTATCTAAGTTGAGGGAAAACCAATGGAAGCGAACCTATACATGATAGAAATGAAGGTTTTTGATGTAATACTAGGCATGGATTGGTTAGGTTGTAATTACGCTACCATCCGATGTAAGGAAATGGAAGTATCATTTCAAAAACCAGGAGAGGAACCATTTTCATTCCTTGGAATGAAGACGAAACCCCTTATTCGACTAGTATCAACTTTACAAGCTGAGAAGGTGTTGAGAAAAGAAACATATCAAGGATATCTAGTAAGTATCTCAGGAGGAAAATAAGAGACGATAAGGGTTGAAGATGTACTAGTAGTACAGGAATTTGTAGATGTGTTTCCAGAAGGTCTATCTGGTATTCCACCCGATAGACAAGTGGAATTCACCATAGACCTAATTTCCGGGGCAGCACCAGTATCTAAGGCCCCATATCGAATGGCCCCAAAGGAACTACAAGAATTAAAGAAGCAGTTGCAAGAACTCCAAGATATGGGCTTCAAATGACCAAGCGTATCTCCATGGGGTGCACCAGTGTTGTTTGTAAAGAAGAAAGATGGAAATATGAGGATGTGCATCGATTATAGGGAGATAAATCGATTAACCATCAAGAATAAGTACCCACTCCCGAGGATCCAGGATCTGTTAGATCAACTGAAAGGAGCTAAGGTATTTTCCAAAATCGACTTACGATCGGGATACTATCAACTGAAAGTAGAGATAAAGGATATACCTAAGACAGCTTTTAGAACTTGATATGGACACTACGAGTTTACGATGATGCCGTTTGGGCTAACCAATGCACCTACAGTGTTCATGGACCTGATGAATCGAGTGTTTCATCAATACTTGGATAAGTTTGTAATAGTCTTCATCGATGACATTTTGATATATTCCAAGAGTAAGGAACAACATGAAGAGCACTTGAGAATAGCCTTAGAGGTATTACGCAAGGAGAAGCTGTATGCCAAATTCAAGAAGTGCGAGTTTTAGCTTGAACGAGTTGGATTTCTTGGACATGTAGTTACTGCCCAAGGGATTGAAGTAGATCCAGCAAAAGTAGAAGCAGTAACCAACTGGAAAACACCAACAAATGCTGGGGAAGTACGGAGTTTTCTAGGATTGGCTGGATATTTTAGGAGATTCATAGAAGGATTCTCCAAAATAGCTGGACCAATGACGCAGCTTACAAGGAAGGGAGTAAAATTCCAATGGACGGAAAAATGCAAACAAAGTTTCCAAGAACTTAAGCAGAAGTTGATGTCAGCACCTGTATTAACAATACCTGAAGGTACGAAAGGGTTTGTTATATACAGTGACGCATCCAAGCGAGGACTAGGATGTGTACTAATGCAAAATGGAAAAGTGATAGCCTATGCTTCAAGACAATTGAAGAAACATGAGTAGAACTACCTGACGCATGATTTCGAACTTGTCGCGGTAGTACATGCTTTGAAGATATGACGACACTACTTGTAGGACGGAAGTGTGATAGCTACACAAATCACAAAAGTCTCAAGTATTTCTTCACACAGAAGGAATTGAATATGCGACAAAGACGATCGTTGGAATTGGTGAACGATTATGACTGCACTATTCACTACCATCTGGGTAAGGCTAATGTTGTGGCCGATGTTCTAAGTAGAAAATCAATGGGACAATTGACGTCACTACCCACCTCTCAAGTGGAGTTAGTCAAGGACTTGGAAAAGTTCCATATCGAAGTGGTTACCGTACCAGGACAAGTCACTACTTGTCTAGCAGCTTTAAGAATTCGACCTACTCTTAGAGATTGAATTATAGAAGCACAAAATAAAGACTCATTTTTGCAGAAGATTAAGAATGAAGTTGGTACCGATAAGAAAAAGGACTTTGGAGTAGCTGAGGATCAGGCACTGATATTTAGAGGAAGAATTTGCGTGCCTAAGGATGAAGCTTTGAGAAATGAGATATTGAAAGAAGCTCATTCCACCCTGTACACCGCACATCCTGGTGGTACAAAAATGTATTGAGATCTTCAAGATACATTGTAGTAGAGAAATATGAAAAGAAGTGTAGGGCTGTACGTGTAGAAGTGCATGGTATGTCAACAGGTTAAGGCAGAACACCAAAAACCAGCTCGATTGTTAAATCCACTAGATATACCTGAATGGAAATGGGAAAATATCACTATGGACTTTGTGGTTGGATTCCCTAAGTCAGCAAGAGGAAATAATGTTATATGGGTAGTAGTGGATCGACTAACGAAGTTAGCTCATTTTCTTCCAGTGAAAATGACATTCAGTTTAGACCAATTGACACAGTTGTACGTTAAAGAGGTTGTGAGATTACACAGTGTACATATATCCATTGTGTCTGACAGAGACCCAAGGTTCACGTCCAAATTTTGGAAAAGTTTACAAGGAGCTATGGGAACGAAGCTGAACTTTAGTACAGCATATCACCCTCAATTCAATGGTCAGTCTGAAAGGACCATCCAAACTTTGGAAGACATGCTGAGAACATGTGTTTTGGATCTAGGAGGTAATTGGGAGTTAAACTTACCTCTAGTAGAGTTCGCTTATAATAACAGTTTCCAAGCAACTATTGGAATGGCACCATACAAAGCTCTCTGTGGTAGAAGATATAGATCCCCTGTTCATTGGGATAAAGTCAGAGAGAAGAGAGTTTTGGGACTAGAAATGGTTGAAAGGACGGTCGAGGTAATCGATAAGATCCGTGCAAGAATAAAGGCAGCACAGGATCGACAAAAGAGCTATGCAGATACAAGGAGGAAGGATTTAGAATTCCAAGTTGGGGATAAAGTGTTTCTGAAAGTAGCACCAATGAAAGGTGTACTTAGATTTGGAAAGAAAGGCAAGCTATGACCTTGGTATATCGGACCTTTCGAGATACTTGATAGTTGAAAATGTGGCTTATCGACTAGCTTTGCCACCTAAATTATCAACAGTGCACAATGTTCCATATATCGATGATAAAGAAGTATGTACATGATCCTAATCATGTAGTGAGTTATCAAACCTTGGAGGTACAGAAAGATTTGTCGTACGAGGAACTACCGATTAAGATATTGGATCGAAAAGTGCATAAACTAAGGAATAAAGAGATTCAGCTGGTTAAGATACAGTGGAATCATCACGGCGTAGAAGAAGCTACTTGGGAAAAAGAAGAAGAAGCCAAAGACAAGTATCCAACACTATTCGCCCAATCAGAAGGTAAATTTCGAGAACGAAATTTTAAATAAGGTGTGGGGGATGTAGAACCCCAAATAATTTTAGACACCTTAGTGGCACTAAGACATGAATATTGGATGACTAAAGTATACTTCAGATTTTTAGTCTCATTTGAGATCCATTTTCGACATAGGAAACATTCGGTTTGGAAAATGATATCTAAAGAAAAGTTGTAGCTCATTGAGTTAGCTTTCTAACGCACTTTGAATTACCTCAATCGGATATCAGGAGAAGAAGTTATGATAGAAAAACTGAAAGCTGTGCAGTGTCAACCGGACTACAACTGGTCGACCGAAACTGCTCAAAATGAAAATTCTTGTTTTTCACTAGAATTTGAATATTTATTTTCATCAATTATTTTCTCAAAGGGCCACCCACGTTTTTGGCAATAAAAATCCCACTAAATTGAAGCATTTAACCTCAAACATAAATGGCACCCATGTTTTCTCTCTTAAATGAAATTTGACCCTTCATTTGCTTTAAGGTATGGGATATTTACCTATAAATAGAGACCTCATTTCACTCATTTTGTCTCACACCAAAAGCAAAAGCTTTTACATACTAAAAAAAGAGTTTCCAAGAGAGAAAAAGAGAGGGATGAAAACCATTTTTCCTAGAAGTTTAAGAAGTGTTTTAAAGCATCAATTCTCAACGGTTTTCAAACATCCAAGGAGTACATTTCTTTCAACGTCCAAGTTTCATCGAAGTTTTCAATCCAAGTTTTCAAAGTTTCAAAAGCATCAATCGAGGTAGGTAGAGGTGCAATGTGTTTAATCGTGTTAAGTTATAAGTTTCGATTCATGTTAATGTTTGTATGTCAAATGGTACTCCGATATGGCATATCCCTCTATGTTAATGGTTGTATGTCAAATGGTACCCCGGTACGGCATTCCCCTCTATGTTGAAGAAATGTTCGTATGTCAAATGGTACCCTTGGGTACAACATACCCCTTCATGTCAAATGGTGCCTCCGAGTACGGCATGTATGAAAAGTTATAAAGTTAATGTTTTGAAATGTATAGCTTGATCACGAATACACCTATTGAGTTTTTCAACTCACGGGTTTAATCCCATCTCTACAGATTGAAGGAATTCTACCTCGGGCATGGATGGAGAAGAAGATGGAGAGTGATGCAACGAGCCCATGGAAATCCAGTGAATAAGTGATTTGGATTTATTTTTATGAAATGTTTTTCAATGTTATTTCTTTAAAGTTTTGAATAACGCAGAATGCGAGAACAAGTTATGTTTTCTTCAAATAAATTACATTTTGTTGTTTTGAAAAATGATTTAGTGTTTTTCTTTAAAGTATTTGAAGTATTGTTATTTAAATTATTATTCGAAAATGTAAACTTTCGTTAAAATGTATACACTTGTTACTAAACCACCAGTTAAGGTAAGTAAACTAAGTAGCGTTCCGGTCCACTAGGGGTCGAGGCGTTACAGGTAATGTCATGTGGCTAAGTGTGAATTAAAGTATACACCATAGTGTACATGTAGCCAGGTTCTTACGGATTGAACATTGCTTTTTGTACACTATTTTTGACACGTTGTTTGACTCTTGCATTGTTGTCAAGTGTCAATTGGATGGGAAAGCTGTTTGAAATTTAAACTATCTAGAAAGGTAGTGCCACGTGGCAAAGTGTAAACTAAAGTATACACCATAGTGTACATGTAGCGAGATTCTTGGTGAATGAACTTTGCTATTTGTACACTAATTTTTGACACGTTGTTTTACACTTGTATTGTTGTCAAGTTTCAATTGGCTGGGAAAACTGCTCAAGATTTAAACTGTCCAAAGGGTATTGTCGCGTGGCAAAGTGGAAACTAAAGTGTACACCATATTGTACATGTAGTAAGATCCTTACCGATTGAACTTTGATATTTGTACACTGATTTTTGACACGTTATTTGACACTTGCAATGCTGTTAACTGTCAATTGGATGGGAAAACTATTTGAAATTTAAACTATCCAACTAGGTAATATTAGATGACAAAGTGTAAACTAAAGTGTGTACACCATTTTGTACAGTGGCAAGGTTCTTACCAATTGAACTTTGCTATTTGTACACTGATTTTTGACACGTTGATTTACACTTGCATTGTTGTCAAGTGTCAACTGGATGGAAAAACTGTTTGAAATTTAAACTCTCAAGCAGGGTAATGTCACATGACAAAGTGTAAACTAAAGTGTCTACACCTTAGTGTACATGTAGCAAGGTTCTTACCGAATGAATTTTGCTATTTGTACACTGATTTATGACACATTATTTGACACTTGCATTGTTTTCAAGTGTCAATTGGATGCGAAAACTGTATGAAATTTAAACTTTCCAACTGGGTAATGTCACGTGACAAATTGTAAACTAAAGTGTACACCATAGTGTACATATAGCAAGGTACTTACCGATTGAACTTTGCTATTTGTACACTGATTTTTGACAGGTTGTTTGAAACTTTCATTGTTGTCAAGTGTCAATTGGATGGGAAAACTGTGTGAAATTTAAACTGTCCAACAGGGTAATATCACATGGCAAATTGTAAACGTACACCATAGTGTACATGTAGCAAAATTCTTACCGATTGAACTTTGCTATTTGTACACTGATTTTTGATGCGTAAATTTACGCTTGCATTGTTGTTAAATGTCAATTGGATTGAAAAAGTGTTTGATATTTAAACTGTCTAGCAGTGTAATGTCACGTGACAAAGTGTAAACTAAAGTGTGTACACCATAGTGTACATGTAGCAAGGTTCTTCCCGATTGAACTTTGCTATTTGTAAACTGATTTTTGACACGTCGTTTGACACTTGCATTGTTGTCAAGTGTCAATTGGCTGGGAAAACTTTTTGAAATTTAAACTGTCCATTTGGGTAATGTCACGTGGCAAATTGTAAACTAAAGTGTACACCATAGTGTACATGTAGCAAGGTACTTACCGATTGAACTTTGCTGTTTGTACACTGATTTTTGACAGATTGTTTGACACTTACATTGTTGTCAAGTGTTAATTGGATGGGAAAATTGCTTGAAATTTAAACTGTCCAACAGGGTAATGTCACGGGGCAAAGTGTAAACTAAAGTGTACATCAAACTGTACATGTAACAAGGTTCTTACCGATTGAACTTTGCTATTTTTACACTGATTTTTGACACGTTGTTTGACACTTGCATTGTTGTCTGGTGTCAATTGGATGGGAAAACCGTTTGAATATTCTTTCTAACATGAAATTTCACATGGCAAAGTGTAAACAAAAGTGTACACTATAGTGTACATGTAGCTAGGTACTGACCGATTGATCTTTGCTATTTGTATACTGATTTTTGACACGTTGTTTGACACTTGCATTGTTATCAAGTGTCAATTGAATGGAAAAACTATTTGAAATTTAAACTGTCGAACAGGGTAATGTCACGGGGCAAAGTGTAAACTAAAGTGTACATGTGGTAGGTTCTTACCGATTGAATTTTGCTATTTTTATACTGATTTTTGACACGTTGTTTGACACTTGCTTTGTTCTCAGGTGTTAATTGGACGGAAAAACTGTTTGAAATTTATTCTGTCTAATAGGGAAATGTCACGTGGCAAAGTGTAAACATAAGTGTTCACCGTAGTGTACATGTAGCAAGGTCCTTACACAATGAACTTTGCTATTTGTATACTGCTTTTTGCACGTTGTTTGACACTTGCATTGTTGTGAAGTGTCAGTTGGATGGGAAAACTACTTGAAATTTAAACTTTCTAACAGGATAATATCACGTGGTAAAGTGTAAACAAAAGTGTACAGCATGGTGTACATGTAGCAAGGTTCGTATCGATTGAACTTTGCCATTTGTACTTGATTTTTGACACATTGTTTGACACTTGCATTGGTGTCAAGTGTCAATTGGATGGGAAAACTGTTTAAAATTTATACTGTCTAACAGGGTACTGTTACGTCGCAAAGTGTAAACTAAACTGTACACCATAGTGTACATGAAGCAAGGTTCTTACCAATTGAACTTTACTATTTGTACACCATTTTTGACGCGTTGTTTAACACTTGCATTGTTTCCAAGTGTCAATTGGATTGGAAAACTGTTTGAAATTTAAACTGTCCAACAGGGTAATGTCACGTGTCAAAGTGTAAATTAAAGTGTACACCATAGTGTACATGTAGTAAGGTACTTACCTATTGAACTTTGCTATTTGTATACTAATTTTTGACACGTTGTTTGACACTTGCGTTGCTATCAAGTGTCAATTGGATGGAAAAATGTTTGAAATTTAAACTGTCCAACAGGATAATGTCACGAGGCAAAGTGTAAACTAAAGTGTACATCATAGTGTACCTGTAGCAAGGTTCTTACCGATTTAACTTTGCTATTTGTACACTAATTTTTGACACGTTGTTTGACACTTGTGTTGTTGTCAAGCATCAATTGGATGGGAAACTGTTTGAAATTTATTCTGTCTAATAGGGAAATGTCACGTGACAAAGTGTAAACAAAAGTGTACACCATAATGTACATGTAGCAAGGTCCTTACACATTGAACTTTGCTATTTGTACACTGATCTTTGACACGTTGTTTGACACTTGTAATGTTGTTAAGTGTCAATTGGATGGGAAAACTATTTGAAATTTAAACTGTCGAACTGGGTAATGTCACGTGACAAAGTGTAAACTAAAGTGTGTACACCATAGTGTATATGTAGCAAGGTTCTTACTGATTGAACTTTGCTATTTGTACACTGATTTTTGACACGTTGATTTACGCTTGTATTGTTGTCAAGTGTCAATTGGATGGAAAAACTATTTGAAATTTAAACTGTCTAGTAGGATAATGTCACGTGACAGAGTGTAAACTAAAGTGTGTACACCTTAGTGTACATATAGCGAGTTTCTTACCGATTGAACTTTGCTATTTGTACACTGATTTTTTACACGTTGTTGGACACTTGCATTGTTGTCAAGTGTCAATAGGATGGAAAAACTATATGAAATTTAAACTGTCTAGTAGGATAATGTCACGTGACAGAGTGTAAACTAATGTGTGTACACCTTAGTGTACATATAGCGAGTTTCTTACCGATTGAACTTTGCTATTTGTACACTGATTTTTTACACGTTGTTGGACACTTGCATTGTTGTCAAGTGTCAATAGGATGGAAAAACTATTTGAAATTTAAACTGTCTAGTAGGATAATGTCACGTGACAGAGTGTAAACTAAAGTGTGTACACCTTAGTGTACATATAGCGAGGTTCTTACCGATTGAACTTTGCTATTTGTACACTGATTTTTTACACGTTGTTGGACACTTGCATTGTTGTCAAGTGTTAATAGGATGGAAAAACTATTTGAAATTTAAACTGTCTAGTAGGATAATGTCACGTGACAGAGTGTAAACTAAAGTGTGTACACCTTAGTGTACATATAGCGAGGTTCTTACCGATTGAACTTTGCTATTTGTACACTGATTTTTTACACGTTGTTGGACACTTGCATTGTTGTCAAGTGCCAATTAGATTGGAAAACCATTTGAAATTTAAATTGTCTAACAGGGTAATGTCACAAGGCATAATGTAAACTAAAGTGTACATCAAAGTGTACATGTAGCAAGGTTCTTACCGATTGAACTTTGCTATTTGTACACTAATTTTTGACACGTTGTTTGACACTTACGTTGTTGTTTGGTGTTAATTATATGGGAAAACTATTTGAAATTTATTCTGTCTAACAGGGAAAAGTCACATGGCAAAGTGTAAACAAAAGTGTACACCACAGTGTACACGTAGCAAGGTCCTTACACATTGAACTTTGCTATTTGTACACTGATTTTTGACATGTTGTTTGACACTTGCAGTGTTGTTAAGTGTCAATTGGATGGAAAAACTATTTGATATTTATACTGTCTAACTGGGTAATGTCACGTGACAAAGTGTAAACTAAAGTGTGTACACCATAGTGTGCATGTAGCAAGGTTCTTACCAATTGAATTTTGCTATTTGTAAACTTATTTTTGACACATTGATTTTAACTTGCATTGTTGTCAAATGTCAATTGGATGGAAAAATTGTTTGAAATTTAAACTGTCCAGCTGGGGAATGTCACGTGACAAAGGGTAAACTAAAGTGTGTACATGTAGCAAGGTTCTTATCGATTGAACTTTGCTATTTGTATACTGATTTTTGACACATTGTTTGGCACATGTATTGTTGTCAAGTGTCAATTGGATGGGAAAACTACTCAAAATTTAAGCTGTCTAACAGCGTAATGTCGTGTGGCAAAGTTTAAACTGAAGTCTACACCATAGTGTACATGTAGCAAGGTCCTTACCGATTAAAATTTGATATTTGTAAATTAATTTTTGAAATGTTGTTTGACACTTGCAATTCTATTAAGTGTCAATTAGATGGGAATACTTTTTGAAATTTAAATTGTCCAACTGGGTAATATCACATGACAAAGTGTAAACTAAAGTGTGTACACCATAGGGTACATATAGCAAGGTTCTTACCGATTGAATTTTGCTATTTGTACACTGATTTTTGACACGTTGATTTACACTTACATTGTTGTCAAGTGTCAATTGGATGGAAAAATTGTTCGAAATTTAAATTGTCCAGCAAAGTAATGTCACTTGACAAAGTGTAAACTAAAGTGTGTATACCTTAGTGTACATGTAGCAAGGTTCTTACCGATTGACTTTGCTATTTGTACACTGATTTTTGACACGTTGTTTGACACTTGTATTGTTGTCAAGTATCAATTGGAATGGAAAACTATTTGAAATTTAAACTGTCCATTTGGATGATGTCACGTGGTAAATTGTAAACTAAAGTGTACATGTGGCATGGTACTTACCGATTGAACATTACTATTTAGACACTGATTTTTGACATGTTGTTCTACACTTGCATTGTTGTCAAGTGTCAATTAGATGGAAAAACTGTTTGAAATTTAAACTGTCCAACAGGGTAATGTCACGTGGCAAAGTGTAAACTAAAGTGTACACCATAGTGTACATGTAGTAGGATCCTTACCGATTGAACTTTGCTATTTGTACACTGATTTTTGACACATTGTTTGGCACATGTATTGTTGTCAAGTGTCAATTGGATGGGAAAACTACTCAAAATTTAAGCTGTCTAACAGCGTAATGTCGTGTGGCAAAGTTTAAACTGAAGTCTACACCATAGTGTACATGTAGCAAGGTCCTTACCGATTGAAATTTGATATTTGTAAATTAATTTTTGAAATGTTGTTTGACACTTGCAATTCTATTAAGTGTCAATTAGATGGGAAAACTTTTTGAAATTTAAATTGTCCAACTGGGTAATATCACATGACAAAGTGTAAACTAAAGTGTGTACACCATAGGGTACATATAGCAAGGTTCTTACCGATTGAATTTTGCTATTTGTACACTGATTTTTGACACGTTGATTTACACTTACATTGTTGTCAAGTGTCAATTGGATGGAAAAATTGTTCGAAATTTAAATTGTCCAGCAAAGTAATGTCACTTGACAAAGTGTAAACTAAAGTGTGTATACCTTAGTGTACATGTAGCAAGGTTCTTACCGATTGACTTTGCTATTTGTACACTGATTTTTGACACGTTGTTTGACACTTGTATTGTTGTCAAGTATCAATTGGAATGGAAAACTATTTGAAATTTAAACTGTCCATTTGGATGATGTCACGTGGTAAATTGTAAACTAAAGTGTACATGTGGCATGGTACTTACCGATTGAACATTACTATTTAGACACTGATTTTTGACATGTTGTTCTACACTTGCATTGTTGTCAAGTGTCAATTAGATGGAAAAACTGTTTGAAATTTAAACTGTTCAACAGGGTAATGTCACGTGGCAAAGTGTAAACTAAAGTGTACACCATAGTGTACATGTAGCAGGATCCTTACCGATTGAACTTTGCTATTTGTACACTAATTTTTGACACGTTGTTTGACACTTGCATTGTTGTCAAGTGTCAATTGGATGGGAAAATAGTTTGAAATTTATATTATCTAACTGGGTACTGTCACGTGGCAAAATGTAAACTAAAGTGTACACCATAGTGTACGTGTAGCAAGGTTCTTACCGATTGAACATTGCTATTTGTACACTGATTTTTGACACGTTGTTTGACACTTTCATTGTTGTCAAGTGTCAATTCGATGGGAAAACTATTTAAAATTTAAACTGTCCAATAGGGTAATATCACGTGGCAAAGTATGAACTAAAATAACAGGGTCCTTACCGATAGAACTTTGATATTTGTACACTAATTTTGGACACGTTGTTTGACACTTGCATTTGATATGATCCAGGAGTCAAGCCTGACGAAGGCAAGTGCGAGACGAGACCCATTGATTGTCGATGGCGGACCAACGACGCGATCAAGGGCAAAGCAAGTGAAACAAGCGATGGGATTGCTCGTTCAAGAAACCATTGATGGAACCATGTTTGAGACTCAAAATGGAGCAACTTTCATGTTCGGGTCGAAGGTCGAATCAACTTGGATCAATTTGTTATCAAGCGACGAAATTGAAGGCTGAAAATAAGCCTGTGCACCATGTAGTTGCACAGTGGCATACCAAAACTTAAATTGGGATTTTTTGTTGAACCATGCGACCGCATGGAAATACACCATGCGGCCGCACAAGCCAAAAATTAGGCGAATTTTCCAATTTTGGCAATTTTCCATATTTTGTTAGTTTGATTCTTTTCCATATTTTGGAGATTATGCTCGACTTTTGCACGTTTTTACCAAGTTTTTAGGTTCAGTATAAATAGGAGTTTCCATTCAATTGTTAGAAAACCTTTGACATTATTGATATTGAATTAAAGTGAGGCGTATTGTCTTCTCTTCATCATTCTTCATTGAACAATTTCGAACTTATCAAGTGATAACTTGTGACGTTCAAAAAATAGGATTTAATTCTCGGATTGCGTGATCAAGGGGTCTTTCAAGGGATTTTCTTGTTGGGTTTTTTGGTTCGACTTTCTTTTGGGTTAATCCTAAACTTTGGATTAATTTGGCTTTCTTGGGTTCGTCAATCTCGTTGTGGGTTTCGTAGTCAACATTGCTACAGGGTTCGCATCAGTTAGTATCAGAGTTTTGGCTCCAAATTAATTGAAGGTTATATCTTTTCTTTATTTGTTGAGTCGTTAATTTTGTTTTCTTAGTTTCTTCTTCTATTTTAATCGTTCTTTCTTAGTTCTTCTTCGTCCTTGTTTTTATTTTCGTCGTTTCGTTTAGTTGTTGGTAGTTTAATCATCTTCTTTTATCAAGGAGTAAAAAAAAAGTACAAAAATAATTCAAGTCTTTAATTCTTCTTTTGAGTCTATTCACATATTCATGTTAAAAATTCATCTATTCCACTTATTCAAGTCCTTTGAGTCTCGTGGTCTTTGATTAATATTCGATTTGTTTGAATTGCCAGTAAAACAATTGATTTAGTTCACTTGGTTCTTTGAAGTGCTCGGAGGGAGACTTTGAGTGGTAAAAGGCCGAGTGGTGAGTTTAATAGAGGGAAAATGCCATAGTGAGTGTCTTTCGAGTGAAATCTTTGTGAGGCATAAAAAAATTATGTGATATGATGTCGGAAAGAGAAGGTTCTAATTCAAGCCGAAATGGTAATGACAACAATATATTGGAGGACATGATAAGGAGGTTTGAAAGGGTACTTGGTGATGTTAGGGAGAAGGTGGATAGGCAAGGGGAATGGATGGCACAAATGGGTACTACAATTGCTAATCTTAGCCGGGGACAAGTGGAGATCTCTAATGCTAGGGGACCGGGTAGGCGTGAATCTAGGAGAGGAAGGCGAGATGAGTATCGTAGTGATGAGGATGATTTTGATGAAAATGACATTGATATGGGTCGAGCTAGGCATAGGGGCAATAGGATGGAAGACGGGGTAGGAATAACTTGGGAGATGAAGTAGATGGAAATTTAGGGAGTATTAAAATGACTATTCCGCAATTTAAGGGGAGAAGCAATCCGGAAGCATATTTAGAGTGGGAAAGGAAGGTTGAGATAATTTTTGAGTGCTATAATTATTTGGAGGAGAAAAAGGTAAAATTGGCGGTGCTTGAATTCGTGGATTACGCGATATCTTGGTGGGATCAAGTACTTACATCACGACATAGGGGTCGGGAAAGGCCAATTAGCACTTGGGATGAGTTGAAGATGTTGATGAGGAGGAGGTTTGTTCCGAGTCACTATTATAGGGAAATCCATCAAAAATGCAAGGTTTGTACCAAGGATCAAAAAGTGTAGAGGATTATCACAAGGAGATGGAAATTCTTATGATTCGGGCTAATGTGGAGGAAGATCGGGAAGCTACCATGGCACGGTTCTTGAATGGATTAAATCGGGATATTGCAAATGTTACAGAGTTGCAACACTATGTGGAAATCGAGGACATGTTACATGTGGCAATGAAGGTCGAGAGGTAATTGAAGAGGAAGGGGACGTCTAGGCAACCGTTAGGTACTTCGACTCCCAATCCAATATGAAAATCAAAGTGTGATGACAACAACAAAAATGGGGTTGTACCTAGAGGTAAAAACGATTGGCAAAAGGGCAAGGATGAAAATGCTAGCAAACCAATATCAAAATCGGAGGCACAACCGTCGCGCAATCGGGACATCAAATGTTTTAGGTGTTTGGGAACGTGGCATATTGCTTCTCAATACCCAAACAAACGGGCGATGGTGTTGCTTGATAATGGAGAGATTGTGAACGATAGTGATGGCGAGTTTGACGACATGCCGGCATTAATGAAGAAGAAAAAGTTGAAGGGCCGGTTGGGGATCTACTAGTCACAAGACGAGCTCTCACTACTCACGTCAAAGAGTTCCAAAGGGACAACATTTTCCACACTCGATGCCATGCCAACAATACGGTATGTAGTGTTATAATTGATGGTGGTAGTTGCACTAATGTAGCTAGCGTATCTCTTGTAGAAAAGTTGGGTTTAACATTGTTGAAACACCCGAGACCTTATAAATTGCAATGGTTGAATGAGAGTGGCGAGGTGAGGGTGAATCGAAGAGTGTTAATTAATTTGTCAATTGGGAGTTATAAGGATGAGTTAGTATGTGATGAGGTGCCAATGCAAGCGGGACATATTTTATTGGAGCGGCCATAGCAATACGATAGGAAAGCTATGCATGATGGGTACAAAAATTGATATAGTTTCATTAAGGATGGAAGGACCATTACTCTTGTGCCATTAACACCGGCGCAAGTCTATGATGACCAATTAAAATTGAGAGGTAAGGAAGAGAGGAGAGCAAAAGAGTTAGAAAAAATGAGAGCAAATAGTGAGTTGGAGAAAAAGAGAGAAAATGTTGAGATAGCCATTAGAGAGAAAAAGAGAGAGCAATCACAAGAGAGAAAAGAAAGAGAGTGCCCCGAGAGAAGAGAGAAAACACGAGTGAATTTCTTTACAAAACAAAGTGATTTGAGGAGGGCGGTAGTTGAGAGAAGAGAGATGATCTTGTTCATTTATAAGGAATCACTCCTAAATTTTGAGGAAACTAACCCACCCCTCCCTAGTTTGGCTAAGTCTTTATTGTAGAAATTCGATGATGTATTTTCGGAGGATGCACCAAGTGGATTGCCACCTATTCGAGGCATTGAACATCAAATTGACTTCATACCCGGAGCTGTCATTCCAAATTGACTGGCTTATCGAAGTAATCCTGAGGAGACTAAGGAGCTTCAAAGGCAGGTGGAGGAGTTAATGAGCAAAGGATACGTGAGGGAAAGCATGAGTCCTAGTGCGGTACCGGTTTTGCTTGTACCAAAAAAGGATGGAACATGGCAAATGTGCGTGGATTGTAGGGCTATCAACAACATAACGGTAAAGTATCGTCACCCTATACCTAGGTTAGATGACATGCTAGATAAATTACATGGTTCTTACATATTTTCTAAAATTGATTTAAAAAGCGGGTATCATCAAATTCGTATGCGGGAGGGTGATGAATGGAAAATGGCTTTTAAAACTAAATATGGTATATATGAATGGTTGGTTATGCCATTTGGACTCACAAATGCACCTAGCACTTTTATGCGTTTAATGAATCATGTTTTACGTGCTTTTATAGAAAATTTTGTTGTGGTTTATTTTGACGACATATTATTCTATAGCAAAGACCTAGGAGAGCATTTGGAACATTTAAAGTGGGTGCTAATTGTTTTAAGGAAAGAGTGACTCTATGCTAATCTTAAGAAATGCAAATTTTGTATGGATAGAGTTATATTTCTTGGATTTGTGGTTAGTGCTAATGGGGTAGAAGTAGACGATGAAAAGATAAAAGCTATTAGAGATTGGCCAACACCTAAAAGCATAATGGAAGTTAGAAGTTTTCATGGTTTGGGTAGTTTTTATAGGCGATTTGTGAAGGATTTTAGCACTATCACTGCACCACTCACGGAAGTAGTTAAAAAGAGTGTAGGTTTTCATTGGGGTGATGAACAGGAACTTGCATTTAATACTATTAAAGGTAGATTGTGTGAAGCACCTATTTTGGCATTACCTAACTTTGATAAAACATTTGAGATTAAGTGTGATGCATCAGGAATAGGGATTGGAGCAGTTTTAATGCAGGATCGAAGGCCTATTGCATACTTTAGTGAGAAATTGAGTGGAGCTGCTTTAAATTATCCTACATATGACAAGAACTTTATGCACTTGTTCGAGCTTTGGAGACTTAGCAACATTATCTATGGCCGAAGGAGTTCGTAATACACACCGATCATGAGTCATTAAAGCACTTGCGAGGACAAGATAAATTGAACAAGAGGCATGCTCGATGGATGGAATTCATTGAGACCTTTCCATACGTCATACGGTATAAGCAAGGTACGGAAAATGTGGTGGCGGATGCGTTGTCGCGAAGGTACGTATTGCTAACTATTCTTGATTCTAAGTTACTTGGGTTTGAACATATTAAGGAATTGTATGAAAAAAATGTTGAATTTTTGGACATTTATTTGTCATGCATAAAAGGGGGGGTTGATAGGTTCTTTAGGCATGAGGGGTATTTATTTCGGGAAAATAGGTTATGTGTTCCTAATTGTTCTATTCGAGAGTTGTTAGTAAGGGAGGCACATAGTGGTGGATTGATGGGACACTTTGGGGTTCAAAAGACTTTAGATGTATTGAAGGAGCATTTTTAGTGGCCTAAGATGAAAAGTGATATTGAGCGAATTTGTAGTCGATGCATAGGTTCTAAAAAGGCTAAATCTAAGGTTTTACCACAAGGTTTGTACACACCTTTACCTACACCTAGTGAGCTTTGGGTTGATATCTCGATAGACTTTGTTTTGGGTTTACCTAGGACTAAGAGAGGTCAGGATTCTATTTTTGTAGTTGTAGATAGGTTCAACAAAATGGCACATTTTATACCATGTCACAAAATTGACGATGCCACGAACATTGCTGACTTATTCTTTAAAGAGGTTGTGCGTTTACATGGGGTTCCTAGAAGCATAGTGTCAGATCGGGATGTCAAATTTTTGAGTCACTTTTGGAGAGTTTTGTGGGGTAAGTTAGGCACTAAGTTACTATTTTCCACAACTTATCACCCACAAATGGATGGGCAACCGAGGTAGTGAATAGGACTATGACACAATTGTTACGTACAGTAATCAATAAAAATTTGAAGAGTTGGGAGGAGTGTCTACCATTTGTTGAATTTGCATACAATCGAGCTGTTCACTCTACTACGTTATATTCTCCATTTGAAATTGTATATAGTTTTAATCCACTAACTCCTTTGGATTTAATTCCTTTACCTGTGAATGAACGTGGTAGTTTAGATGGCAAAAAGAAGGCGGAATTGATTAAGTCACTCCATGAAAAGGTAAAAGGGCAAATTGAAAATAAAAGTAAGTTGGTTGCGTCGCAGGAAAACAAAGGTAGGAAGCGCGTGACATTCGAGCCAGGAGATTGGGTTTGGATACACCTTAGGAAAGAGCGATTTTCGGAGCAAAGGAAGTCCAAGTTGCAATCGAGGGGCG
>NW_019235741.1:704597-706699 GCF_002742605.1 Olea europaea var. sylvestris
TAAATGCTTCTAGTTCTTCTGAAAGTCAACAACAAAATGCCAACTCCATCACGACTCTTCGTAGTGGAAAAATTATTGACAAAACCATCCATTCAAAAGAACTAAAATCTGGTGGTACTTCAAAGCAAGAAAATAATGTTTCCAAAAGTGAGGAAAAGATCATTTCTGAACCTATTGTTGAAAAATGTCCCATTCCAGCTCCATTTCCTCAACGATTGCAACCAATTTCAAAACTCAACCACAATTCTGAAATTTTTGAACTTTTTAAACAAGTCAAAATTAACATACCATTATTGGATGCAATCAAACAAGTACCTTCATATGCAAAATTTTTAAAAGACTTGTGCACTGTTAAGAGGAAACTTAATGTTCAACAAAAAGTATTTTTAACAGAGAATGTGAGCTCGATCGTTCAACAAAACACTCCACCTAAATTCAAAGATCCTGGTTGTCCAACAATTTCTTGTGTGATTGGGAATAACAGGATAGAGCGTGCTTTGCTTGATCTTGGTGCTAGTGTTAATCTATTACCTTTTCTGTGTATGAGCAACTTGGTTTGGGAGAGCTTAAACCAACAACAACAACACTTCAACTTGCTGATCGTTCAGTAAAAGTTCCAAGAGGGGTTGTAGAGGATGTTCTAGTTCAAATTGATAAATTCTATTATCCTGTTGGTTTTATAGTTTTGGACACACATCCTGTTTTAAATGCACAAATACCTGTCATTTTAGGACGTCCCTTTCTTGCTACTTCAAATGCATTGATAAATTGTAGAAATGGTATCTTAAAACTCTCTTTTGGAAATATGACCGTGGAAATGAATATTTTTAACATTTGCAAGCAACATGGAGATGAAGATGATTTGCATGAAGTAGATCTTATTGAACAACTTGTTGATGATCAATTTATCGCTACATCTTCATATGATGCGCTTGAATTTGAATTCAATGATAATTCTAAAAATTCGCATATGATTTCAAGTGTTCAAGAACCAAAGCTCGATTTGAAACCATTTTTTGAGAATTTCTCTAAATTGGAAGAGTCCGTTGCTATACATGATTCTAAAGACAATGGTAATTCTAAAAATTCGCATATGATTTCAAGTGTTCAAGAACCAAATCTCGATTTGAAACCATTTTTTGAGAATTTCTCTAAATTGGAAGAGTCCGTTGCTATACATGATTCTAAAGATTGATATCCTTTTCTTTTTATTTTATTTTGTATGTTTATTTTCAGTTTTATAATGTTGTGTGTTTTTTTAGGTGTGTTTCTTTTATTGTTGTCTTTTTTTTTCTTCACTAATGAAATTGAAGGATCATTTAGGCCAAGTTTATGCAGACTTTCCAAGTAAAGCTCAAAACCTGTCCCTTTGTTCAAAATTTTGCTCCTTATTGTCCTTCATATATTTTGCACATTTAATCTTTACATTGAGGACAATGTTTCATTTAGGTTGGGGGAAGGAATCAAAAAAAAAAAAGTTCTTACCGACCGATGATAATATTTGAAATTGTTTTTATATTATTATGACTAGGGGATGCTACTTTGATTTAGTTTAAACTTGTTCATGTTAGATTGATCTACATTGAGCACAATAATCATGAAAATCACATATTATTTAGATTGGATCAATGGATAGAATATGTAGAATTAACTATGACAAAAAAAAAAAAAAAATTCCAACTAAACCAATTCTAGGATAGTTTGGGGTGGTTGAGCTGTTGTGGGGAGACATTGAGATAGATGTGGATTCCATGTGTGTTAAATTTTGTGTGGATTGCTTAAGACCAATGAGATGATAATTAGGTGAAAATCTTAAGTTAAAGATCGATTTTCGAGAATAAGTGTTTAATGAGGGGCATTGCACTAATCATTGCATAGAAGGGAAAAAGCTGCCATGTTGTGAAGCTACCCTAAAAGAGCCTAATAAGGAAAATTATAAACATAAAAAGAGATAGGCTAGTGCATGAAGCAGAATACGCACGGCAAACTTGAAAAAAGCAGGTGCATGAAACAGAAGACGCACTACTTGCCTTGATTGAGTCCCAAACACTTATTTTAGAGAATTAGACCTTTGATAAGGGATTAGTAACTTAGTTGATTCT
>NW_019235741.1:707857-778836 GCF_002742605.1 Olea europaea var. sylvestris
TCCTCTCCATCATATTCTAGTTTCCTTCATTTTCTTTGTAACATTTCACTATGTATTCCTAAACATTTAGCTAGAGCTAGGGGTGAAACTTTGATGAATGTTTAGTATTGTCTTTGATCTTTCATTTTGTTCTTCAATGTTCATCTTCTTACTTGGTTGAAGTTTGTGTTCTACAAATGGTTTTGGTTTGTTAAAGACTTTGATTTATTGTTGACAATTTTGGCACAATAAATGCTTAGATAATCTCTACATACCAACAACTTATTTTGACATATTCTCTCAAACAATTATCAAGATCTATCTTTTAATATATTTGTGGTTAATGTTTTATCTTCCATATGAGATCAATCCTTAGTTGATTTTCATATGAGTTAAATTAAAGATCAAGTGCAATTTCTACTCATTTATCCAAAGTGAATCCCCAATGCTCTAGTGTTCGTCTCAATCGTATTTCCACCAACCGTTCATTACTCATAGAATAGTTTATTTCCTTCCAATTCCCTGTGGTTCGACCTCGGACTTCCGAGATTTACTACTTGCGACAACCTGCACTTGGGTTTGCAACCTTAAAGTTGTAGCATAAACTAAAGTGTACATGTAAAAAGGTTCTTACCAATTGAACTTTGTTATTTGTACACTAATTTTTGACACGTTGTTTGACACTTGCATTGTTGTGAGGTGTCAATTGGATGAAAAAACTGTTTGAAATTTATTCTGTCTAACAGGGAAATGTTACATATCAAAGTGTAAACAAAAGTGTACACCGTAGTGTACAAGAAGCAAGGTCCTTACACAATGAACTTTGCTATTAGTATACTGCTTTTTGACACATTGTTTGACACTTGTATTGTTGTCTAGTGTCAATCGGATGGGAAAACTACTCGAAATATAAACTGTCCAATAGGGTAATGTCGCGTGGTTAAGTGTGAACGAAAGTGTAGACAATAGTGTACATGTAGCAAGGTTCTTACCAATTGAACTTTGCTATGTGTACACTGATTTTTGACACGTTGATTTACACTTGCATTATTATCAAGTGTCAATTGGATGGAAAAACTATTTGAAATTTAAACTGTTGAGCAGGGTAATGTCACGTGACAAAGTGTAAACTAAAGTGTGTACACCGTAGTGTACATGTAGCAATGGTCTTACCGATTGTACATTGCTATTTGTACACAGATTTTTGACACGTTGTTCGACACTTGCGTTGTTATCAAGTGTCAATTGGATGGGAAAAGTTTTTGAAATTTAAACTATCCATTTGGATAATGTCACGTGGAAAAGTGTAAACAAAAGTGCACACCGTAGTGTATATGTAGCAAGGTCCTTACACATTGAACTTTGCTATTTGTACACTGATTTTTGACACATTATTTAACACTTGCATTGTTGTCAGGTGTCAGTTGGATGGGAAAACTACTTGAAATTTAAACTGAACGACAGGGTAATGTCACGTGGCAAAGTGTAAACTAAAGTGTATACCATAGTGTACATGTAGCAAGATACTTATTGATTGAACTTTGCTATTTGTACCCTGATTTTTGACACGTTATTTGCCACTTGCATTGTTTTCAGGTGTCAATTGAATGGAAAACTATTTGAAATTTATTCTGTCTAATAGGGAAATGTCATGTGGCAAAGTGTAAACAAAAGTGTACAACGTAGTGTACAAGAATTAAGGTCCTTACACAATGAACTTTGCAATTTGTATACTATTTTTTGACACGTTATTTGACACTTGCATTGTTCTCAATTATCAGTTGGATGGGAAAACTACTTGAAATTTAAACTTTCCAACATGATAATGTCGCGTGATAAAGTATAAATTAAAGTGTACATCATAGTGTAAATGTAGCAAGGTTCTTACCGATTGAACTTTGCCATTTGTACACTGCTTTTTGACACGTTGATTGACACTTGCATTGTTTCAAGTGTCAATTGGATGGAAAATCTGTTTGAAATTTAAACTGTCCAACAGGGTAATGTCACGTGGCAAAGTGTAAACTAAAGTGTACATCATTATGTACCTATCGCAAGGTTCTTACCGATTGAACTTTGATATTTGTACACTAATTTTTGACACATTGTTTGACACTTATGTTGTTGTCAGGTGTTAATTGGATGGGAAAACTGTTTGAAATTTGTTCTGTCTAACGGGGAAAGGTCACGTGGCAAAGTGTAAACAAAAGTGTACACCATAGTGTACATGTAGCAAGGTCCTTACACATTGAACTTTGCTATTTGTACACTGATTTTTGACACCTTGTTTGACACTTGCACTGTTGTTAAGTGTCAACTGGATGGGAAAACTATTTGAAATTTAAACTGTGGAACTGGGTAATGTCACGTGATAAAGTGTAAACTAACGTGTCTACACCATAGTGTACTTGTAGCAAGGTTCTTACCGATTGAACTTTGCTACTTGTGCACTGATTTTTGACACGTTGATTTACACTTGCATTATTGTCGAGATTCAATTGGAAGGAAAAATTGTTTGAAATTTAAACTGTCTAGCAGGGTAATGTCATGTGACAAAGTTTAAACTAAAGTGTGTACACCTTGGTGTACATATAGGAAGGTTCTTACTGATTGAACTTTGCTATTTGTACACTGAGTTTTTACACATTGTTTGACACTTGCATTGTTGTCGAGTGTCAGTTGGATGGAAAAACTATTTGAAATTTAAACTGTCGAATTGGGTAACGTCACGTGACAAATTGTAAACCGAAGTGTACACCATAGTGTACACATAGCAAGGTACTTATCGATTGAACTTTCTATTTGTACACTGATTTTTGACACTTGCATTGTTGTCAAGTGTCGATTGGATGGGAAATAGTTTGAAATTTAAACTGTCTAACACGGTAACATCACGTGGCATAGTGTAGACTAAAGTGTAAATCAAAGTGTACATGTAGTAGGGTTCTTACCGATTGAACTTTGCTATTTGTACACCGATTTTTGGCACGTTGTTTGACACTTGCGTTGTTGTTGGGTGTCAATTGGACGGGAAAACTATTTGAAATTTATTTTGCCTAACAGGGAAATGTCACATGGCAAAGAGTAAACAAAAGTACACACCGTAGTGTATATGTAGCAAGGTCCTTACACATTGAACTTTACTATTTGTACATTGATTTTTGACACATTGTTTGACACTCACATTGTTGTCAAGTGACAGTTGGATGGGAAAACTAGTTGAAATTTAAACTGGCCAACAGGGTAATTGTCACGTGGCAAAGTGTAAACTAAAGTGTACACCATAGTGTACATGTAGCAAGATACTTATTGATTGAACTTTGTTATTTGTACACTGATTTTTGACACTTTGTTTGCTACTTGCATTGTTGTCAGGTATCAATTGGATGGAAAAACTGTTTGAAATTTATTATGTCTAATAGGGAAATGTCACGTGGCAAAGTGTAAACAAAAGTGTACACCGTAGTATACAAGAAGCAATGTCCTTACACAATGTACTTTGCTATTTGTATACTGCTTTTTGACACGTTGTTTGACACTTGTATTATTGTCAACTATCAGTTGGATGGGAAAACTACTTGAAATTTAAACTTTCCAACAGGGTAATGTCCCGTGGTAAAATGTAAACTAAAGTATACATCATAGTGTACATACAACAAGGTTCTTACCGATTGAACTTCGCCATTTGTACACTGCTTTTTGACACGTTGATTGACACTTGCATTGTTGTCAAGTGTCAATTGGATGGGAAAACTGTTTGAAATTTATACGGACTAACAGGGTACTGTCACGTGGCAAAGTGTAAATTAAAGTGGTACACCATAGTGTACATGAAGCAAGGTTCTTACCAATTGAACTTTGCTATTTGTACACGATTTTTGATGCGTTGTTTGACACTTGCATTGTTGTCAAGTGTCAATTGGATTGGAAAACTGTTTGAAATTTAAACTGTCCAATAGGGTAATGTCCCGTGGCAAAGTGTAAACTAAAGTGTACATCATTGTGTACCTATAGCAAGGTTCTTACCGATTGAACTTTGGTATTTGTACACTAATTTTTGACACGTTGTTTGACACTTACGTTGTTGTCAGGTGTCAATTGAATGGAAAAACTGTTTGAAATTTGTTTTGTCTAACGGGGAAAGCTCACGTGGAAAAGTGTAAACAAAAGTGCACACCGTAGTGTATATGTAGCAAGGTCCTTACACATTGAACTTTACTATTTGTACACTGATTTTTGACACGTTTGACACTTGCATTGTTGTCAAGTGTCAGTTGGATAGGAAAACTACTTGAAATTTAAACTTTCCAACAGGATAATGTCACGTGGTAAAGTCTAAGCTAAAGTGTACATCCTAGTGTACATGTAGCAAGGTTCTTACCGATTGAACTTTGCAATTTTTACACTGATTTTTGACTTATCTGACATTTGCATTGTTGTTAAGTGTCAATTGGATGGGAAAACTGTTTGAAGTTTATACTGTATAACAGGGTACCGTCACATGGCAAAGTGTAAACTGAAGTGTACACCATAGTGTACATGAAGCAAGGTTCTTACCGATTGAACTTTGCTATTCGTACGTGATTTTTGACGCGTTGTTTGTCACTTGTATTGTTGTCAAATGTTAATTGGTTTGGAAAATGTTTTGAAATTTGAACTGTACAATAGTCATGGGGCAAATTGTAAACAAAAGTGTACGCCATAGTGTACATGTAGCAAGGTACTTACCGATTGAACTTTTCTATTTGTACACTGATTTTTGGCACGTTGATTGACACTTGCATTGTTGTCAAGTATCAATTGGATGGTAAAACCGTTTGAAATTTAGACTGTCCAATGGGTAATGTCACATGGCAAAGCGTAAACTAAAGTGCACATCATAGTGTACCTCTAGCAAAGTTCTTACCGATTGAACTTTGCTATTTGTACACCAATTTTTGACACATCGTTTGACACTTTCATTTTTGTCAGGTGTCAATTGGATGGGAAAGCTATTTGAAATATATTCTGTCTAGCAGGGAAATGTCATATGGCAAAATGTAAACAAAAGTGTACATCATAGTGTACATGTAGCAAGGTCCTTACACATTGAACTTTGCTGTTTGTACAATGATTTTTGACACGTTGTTGACACTTGCAGTGTTGTTAAGTGTCAATTAGATGGGAAAACTATTTGAAATTTAAACTGTCCAACTGGATGATGTTACGTGAAAAAGTGTAAACTAAAGTGTGTACACCGTAGTGTACATGTAGCAAGGCTCTTACCGATTGAAATTTGTTTTTTGTACAATGATTTTTGACACGTTGATTTACACATGCATTGTTGTCAAGTGTCAATTGGATGAAAAAATAGTTTGAAATTTAATGTCACGTGATAAAGTGTAAACTAAAGTGTGTACACGTTAGTGTACATGTAGCAAGGTTATTACCGATTAAATTTTGCTATTTGTACCCCAATTTTTTGCACATTGTTTGACACTTGCATTGTTGTCAAGTGTCAATTGGATGGGAAAATTGTTTGAATTTTAAACTGTCGAACTGGGTAATGTCACGTTGCAAATTATAAACTAAAGTGTACACCATAGTGTACATGTAGAAAGGTACTTACCGATTAAACTTTGCTATTTGTACAGTGATTTTTGACACGTTGTTTGACCCTTACATTGTTATCAAGTGTCAATTGGATTGGAAAACTTTTTGAAATTTAAACTACCCAACAGGGTAATGTCACGTGGTATGGTGTACTCTAAAGTGTACATCAAAGCGTACATGTAGCAAGGCTCTTACCGATTGAAATTTACTATTTGTACACTAATTTTTGACACGTTGTTTCACACTTTCGTTGTTGTTAGCTATCAATTGGATAGGAAAACTATTTGAAATTTATTCCGTCTAGCAGGGAAATGTCACGTGGCAAAGTGTAAACAAAAGTGTACACCGTAGTGTACATGTAGCAAGGTCCTTACACATTGAACTTTGCTATTTGTACACTGATTTTTGATGCGTTGTTTAACACTTGTATTGTAGTCACGTGTCAGTGGGATGGGAAAACTATTTGAAATTTAAACTTTCCAATAGGATAATGTCACGTGGAAAAGTGTAAACTAAAGTGTACATCATAGCGTACATGTAGCAAGGTTCTTACTGATTAAACTTTGCCATTTTTACGCTGATTTTTGACGCGTTGTTTGACGTTTGCATTGTTATCAAGTGTCAATTGGATGGGAAAACTATTTAAAATTTATACTGTCTAACAGTGTACTGTCACATGGCAAAGTGTAAACTAAAGTGTACACCATAGTGTATAGGAAGCAAGATTCTTACCGATTGAACTTTGCTATTTGTACAAGATTTTTGACGTGTTGCTTGACACTTGCATTGTTGTGAAGTGTCAATTGGATTAGAAAACTATTTGAAATTTGAACCGTCCAATAGGGTAATGTCACGTGGCAAAGTTTAAACAAAAGTGTACACCATAGTGTACATGTAGCAAGGTACTTACCGATTGAACTTTGCTATTTGTACACTGATTTTTGGCATGTTGATTGGCACTTGCATTGTTGTCAAGTGTCAATTGGATGGGAAAAATATTTTAAATTTAAACTACCCAACAGGGTAATGTCACGTGGTAAAGTGTAAACAAAAGTTTACACCATAGTGTACATGTAGCAATGTCCTTACACATTGAACTTTGCTCTTTGTACACTAATTTTTGACACATTGTTTGACACTTGCAATGTTGTTAAGTGTCAATTGGATGGGAAAACTATTTAAAATTTAGACTATCCAACTAGATGATGTCACGTGACAAAGTGTAAATTAAAGTGTGTACAACATAGTGTACATGTGGCAAGGTTCTTACCGATTGAACTTTGCTATTTGTACACTGATTTTTGACACGTTGATTTACACATGCATTGTTGTCAAGTGTTAATTAGATGGAAAAACTGTTTGAAATTTAAATTATCCAGCAGGGTAATGTCACGTGACAAAGTGTAAACTAAAGTGTGTACAACTTAGTGTACATGTAGCAAGGTTCTTACCGATTGAACTTTGCTATTTGTACAATGATTTTTTACACGATGTTTGACACTTGCATTATTATCAAGTGTCAATTGGATGGGAAAACTATTTGAAATTTAAACTGTCCAACTGGGTAATGTCACGTGGCAAAGTGTAAACTAAAGTCTACACCATAGTGTACATGTAGCAAGATCCTTACCGATTGAAATTTGATATTTGTACACTGATTTTTGACACATTGTTTCACACTTGCAATGCTGTTAAGTGTCAATTGGATGGGAAAATTATTTGAAATTTAAACTGTCCAACTGGGTAATATCACATGACAAAGTGTAAACTAAAGTGTGTACTCCATAGTCTACATGTAGCAAGGTTCTTACCGATTGAACTTTGCTATTTGTACACTGATTTTTGACACGTTGATTTACACATGCATTGTTGTCAAGTGTCAATTGGATGGAAAAAATATTTGAAATTTAAATTGTCCAGCAGGGTATGTCATGTGACAAAGTGTAAACTAAAGTGTGCACACGTTAGTGTACATGTAGCAAGGTTCTTACCGATTGAACTTTGCTACTTGTACACTAATTTTTTACACGTTGTTTGACAGTTGCATTGTTGTCAAGTGTCAATTGGATGGGAAAACTGTTTGAAATTTAAACTGTCGAACTAGGTAATGTCACGTGGCAAATTGTAAACTAAAGTGTACACGATAGTGTACATGTAGAAAGGTACTTACCGATTGAACTTTGCTATTTGTACAATGATTTTTTACACGATGTTTGACACTTGCATTGTTATCAAGTGTCAATTGGATGGGAAAACTATTTGAAATTTAAACTGTCCAACTGAGTAATGTCACGTGGTAAAGTGTAAACTAAGCAATGTTCTTACCGATTGAACTTTGCTATTTGTACACTGATTTTTGACACGTTGATTTACACATGCATTGTTGTCAAGTGTCAATTGGATGGAAAAACTATTTGAAATTTAAACTGTCCAGCAGGATATGTCATGTGATAAAGTGTAAACTAAAGTGTGCACACGTTAGTGTACATGTAGCAAGGTTCTTACTGATTGAACTTTGCTACTTGTACACTAATTTTTTACACGTTGCTTGACAGTTGCCTTGTTGTCAAGTGTCAATTGGATGGGAAAACTATTTGAAATTTAAACTGTCGAACTAGGTAATGTCACGTGGCAAATTGTAAACTAAAGTGTACACCATAGTGTACATGTAGAAAGGTACTTACCGATTGAACTTTGCTATTTGTACACTGATTTTTGACATGTTGTTTGACCCTTGTATTATTGTCAAGTGTCAATTAGATGGGAAAACTGTTTGAAATTTAAACGTCGAACAGGGTAATGTCACGTGGTGTATTGTAAACTAAAGTGTACATGTAGCAAGGTTCTTACTGATTGAACTTTCCTATTTGTACACTAATTTTTGACACGTTGTTTGACACTTGTATTGTCGTTAGGTGTCAATTGGATGAGAAAACTATTTGAAATTTATTCTGTCTAACAAGAAAATGTCAGGTGGCAACGTGTAAACAAATGTGTACACCGTAGTGTACATGTAGCAAGGTATTTACACATTGAACTTTGTTATTTGTACACTGATTTTTGACACGTTGTTTAACAGTTCTATTGTAGTCAAGTATCAATGGGATGGGAAAACTACTTGAAATTTAAATTTTTCAACAGGGTAATGTCACGTGGTAAAGTGTACATCATAGTGTACATGTAGCAAGGTTCTTACTGATTGAACTTTGCCATTTGTACGCTGATTTTTGACGCGTTGTTTGACGTTTGCACTGTTATCAAGTGTCAATTGGATGGGAAAACTGTTTAAAATTTATACTGTCTAACAGTGTACTGTCACGTGGCAAAGTGTAAACTAAAGTGTACACCATAGTGTACAGGAAGCAAGGTTCTTACCGATTGAATTTTACTATTTGTATACGATTTTTGACGCGTTGCTTGACACTTGCATTGTTGTCAAGTGTCAATTGGTTTGGAAAACTATTTGAAATTTGAACCATCCAACAGGTAATGTCATGTGGTAAAGTGTAAACAAAAGCGTACACCATAGTGTACATGTAGCAAGGTACTTACCGGTTGAACTTTGCTATTTGTACACAGATTTTTGGCACGTTGATTGGCACTTGCATTGTTGTCAAGTGTCAATTGGATGGAAAAATTGTTTTAAATTTAAACTGTCCAACTGGGTAATGTCACGTGGTAAAGTGTAAACAAAAGTATACACTATAGTGTACATGTAGCAAGGTCCTTACACATTGAACTTTGCTCTTTGTATACTGATTTTTGACACGTTGTTTGACACTTGCAATGTTGTTAAGTGTCAATTGGATGGGAAAACTATTTGAAATTTAAACTGTCCAACTAGATGATGTCACGTGACAAAGTGTAAACTAAAGTGTGTACGACATAGTGTATATGTAGCAAGGTTCTTACCGATTGAATTTTGTTATTTATACACTAATTTTTTACATGTTGATTGACACTTGCATTGTTGTTAAGCGTCAATTGGATGGGAAAATTGTTTGAAATTTAAACTGTCCAACTAGGTAATGTCACACGGCAAAGTGTAAACTAAAGTCAAGACCATAGTGTACATGTAGCAAGGTCCTTACTGATTGAAATTTGATATTTGTAAACTAATTTTTGACACGTTGTTTGACACTTGCAAAGCTGTTATGTGTTAATTGGATGGGAAAACTATTTGAAATTTGAACTGTCCAACTGGGTAATGCCACATAACAAAGTGTAAACTAATGTGTGTACACCATAGTGTACACGTAGCAAGGTTCTTACCGATTGACCATTGCTATTTGTACACTGATTTTTGACACGTTAATTTACACTTGTATTGTTGTCAGGTGTCAATTAGATGGAAAAATTGTTTGAAATTTAAAATGTCCATCAGGGTAATGTCACGTGACAAAGTGTAAACTAAAGTGTGTGCACCATAGTGTACATGTAGCAAGGTTCTTATCGATTGAACTTTGTTATTTGTACATCAATTTTTGACACGTTGTTTGACACTTGCATTATTGTCAAGTGTCAATTGGATCGGAAAACTGCTTGAAATTTAAATTGTCCATTTGGATAATGTCATATGGCAAATTGTAAACTAAAGTGTACACCACAGTGTACATGTAGTACGGTACTTACCGATTGAACTTTGCTATTTGTACACTGATTTTTGACACGTTGTTTGACACTTGCATTGTTGTCAAGTTGTCAATTGGATGGAAAAATTGTTTGAAATTTAAACTATTCAACAGCATAATGTCACGTGGCAAAGTGTAAACTAAAGTGTACACCATAGTGTACATGTATCAGGGTCCTTACCTATTGAACTTTGCTATTTGTGCACTAATTTTTGACATGTTGTTTGACACTTGCATTGTTGTCAAGTGTCAATTGGATTGGAAAATAGTTTTAAATTTATACTATCTAACTGGATAATGTGATGTGGCAAACTGTGAACTAAAGTGCACACTATAGTGTACATGTTGCAAGGTTCTTACCGATTGAACATTGCTATTTGTACACTGATTTTTTACACGTTGTTTGACACTTTCATTGTTGTCAAGTGTCAATTTGATGGGAAAACTGTTTGAAATTTAAACTGTCCAACAGGGTAATGTCACATGGCAAAGTGTGAACTAAAGTGTGCACCATAATGTACATGTAGTAGGGTCTTTACCGACAGAACTTTGCTCTTTGTACACTAATTTTTGACACGTTATCTGACACTTGCATTGTTGTCAAGTGTCGATTGGATGGGAAAACAATTTGATATTTATATTGTCCTACGGGGTAATGTCACGTGGCAAAGTGTAAACTAAAGTGTACACCATAGTGTACATGTGGCAGGGTCCCTACCGATTGAACATTGCTATTTGTATACTAATTTTTGACACATTGTTTGGCACTTACGTTGTTGTCAAGTGTCAATTGGATGGGGAAATTGTTTGAAATTTAAATTGTCCAACATTGTAATGTCATGTGGGAAACTGTGAACTAAAGTGTACACCACAGTGCACATGTAGCCAGGTTCTTACAGATTGAACATTACTTTTTGTACACTATTTTTGACATTTTGTTTGGCTCTTGCGTTGTTGTCAAGTGTCAATTGGGTGGGAAAACTATTTGAAATTTAAACTGTCCAACTGGGTACTGCCACGTGGCAAAGTCTAAACTAAAGTATACACCATAGTGTACATATAGCTTGGTTCTTACTGATTGAACTTTGCTATTCGTATACTGGTTTTTAACACGTTGTTCGACACTTGCATCATTGTCAAGTGTCAATTGGATGGGAAAACTGTTGGAAATTTAAACTGTCCACTTCGGTAATGTCACGTGGCAAATTGTAAACTGAAGTGTACACCATAGTGCACATGTAGCAAGGTACTTACTGATTGAATTTTGCTATTTGTGCATTGATTTTTGACACGTTCTTTGACACTTGCATTGTTGTCAAGTGTCAATAGGATGGGAACACTATTTGAAATTTAAATTGTCCAACAGGGTAATGTCATGGGGTAAAGTGTAAACTAAAGTGTATATCAAAGTGTACATGTAGCAAGGTTCTTACCGATTGAACTTTGCTACTTGTACACTGATTTTTGACACATTGTTTGACACTTGCATTGTTGTCAGTTGTCAATTGGATGGAAAAACCATTTGAAAAGTGTTAAAAAAATTGTACACCACAGTGTACATGTAGCAAGGTCCTTACACAATGAACTTTGCTATTTGTATACTGCTTTTTGACACGTTGTTTGACACTAGTATTGTTGTCAACTGTCAGGTGGATGGGAAAACTACTTGAAATTTAAACTTTCCAACAGGATAATGTCACGTGGTAAAGTTTAAACTAAAATGTACATCATAGTGCACATGTGGGAAGGTTCTTACCGATTGAGCTTTGCCATTTGTATACTGATTTTTGGCACGGTATTTGACACTTACATTGTTGACAACTATCAATTGGATGGGAAAATTGTTTGAAATTTATACTGTCTAATAGGGTACAGTGACGTGGTAAAGTGTAAACTAAAGTGTACACTGTAGTGTAAATGAAGCAAGGTTCTTATCGATTGAACTTTGCTATTTGTACATGATTTTTGACGCGTTGTTTGACATTTTTGTTGTTGTCAAGTGTCAATTGGATTGGAAAACTGTTTGAAATTTAAACTGTCCCACAGGGTAATGTCACATGGCAAACTGTACACTATAGTGTACATGTAGCAAGGTACTTATCGATTGAACTTTGCTATTTGTACACTGATTTTTGACACGTTGTTCGACACTTGCATTGTCGTCAAGTGTCATTTGGGTGGAAAAACTATTTGAAATTTAAACTGTCCATTTTGGTAATGTCACGTGGCAAATTGTAAGCTGAAGTGTACACCATAATGTACATGTAGCAAGGTACTTACCAATTGAACTTTGCTATTTGTACACTAATTTTTGACACGTTCTTTGACACTTGCATTGTTGTCAAGTGTCGATTGGATGGAAAAACTGTTTGAAATTTAAATTGTCCAACAGGGTAATGTTACGGGGCAAAGTGTAAATTAAAGTGTACATCAAAGTGTACATGTAGCAAGGTTCTTACCGATTGAACTTTGCTATTTGTACACTGATTTTTAACATGTTGTTTGAGTCACACAAAGTGTCAAAAATCAGTGTACAAATAGCAAAGTTCAATCGTTATGAACCTTGCTACATGTATACTTTAGTTTACACTTTACCACGTGACATTGCCCTGTTGGGCAGTTTAAATTTCAAACAGTTTTCCCATCCAATTGAGACTTGACAACAATGTAAGCATCAAAGATCGTGTCCAAAATCAATGTATAAATAGCAAAGTTCAATCGGTAAGAACCTTAATACATGTACACTATGGCGTACACTTTAGTTTACGCTTTGCCACATGACATTACACTGCTGGACAATTTTGATTTCAAACAATTATCCATCCAATTGACACTTCACATCAATGCAAGTGTTAAACAACATGTCAAAAATTAGTGTACAAATAGCAAAGTTCAATCGGTAAGAAACTTGAAACATGTACACTATGGTGTACTCACTTTAGTTAACACTTAGTCACATGACGTTACCCTGTTGGATAGTTTAAATTTCAAACAGTTTTTCCATCCAATTGACACTTGACAACAATGCAAGTGTCAAACAACGTGTCCAAAATTAGTGTACGAATAGAAAAGTTCAATCAGTAAGAACTTTGCTACATGTACAATATGGTGTACACCTTAGTTTACACTTTGCCACGTGACACTACCTGATATGATCCAGAAGTCAAGCCTGACGAAGGTAAGTGCGAGACGAGACCCGTTGATAGTCGATGGCGGACTAATGACGTGATCAAGGGCAAAGCAAGTGAAACAAGCGATGGGATTGCTCGTTCAAGAAACAATGGATGGAACCATGTTCGGGACTCAAAATGTAGTGACTTTCATGTTCGGGTCGACGGCCGAATCGACTTGGATCAATTTGTTATCAAGCGACGAAAGCGAAGGCAAAAAATAATACCATGCGGCCGCACACATGGTTCCCGAAAACCAAAAGTGCAATTTCAGTTGAACCATGCGACCGCACAGGCCGAAAAAAATTGGCGATTTTCTATTTTTGGCCGAATTTCCTAGTTTCCAAAGAATTCTTATGGAATCAAATTATTACCATAATTTGATGGTTTTGGACCTTTTTATTCATTAGTATAAATAGGAGATTACTTTTGATTGTAACAACTTTTGAACTTTTGACTTTTGAATTAATATTATAGAGAGAGAAATTTCTTCTTTCAATTTATTGTTCTTCTTGAACAATCTTGGAACTTATCAAGATTCAACTTCTTGTGGCGTTCTATCAATCGGATTGTGGGTTCTTTTAATTGTAATCAACGGGTTTTAGGTTCTTCACTAATCTAGGGTTTCTTGGTTCAATTCTTGGGGTTCAAGATCCAAAACCAGGTTAGTATTGGCGTTCTTGGGTTCCGCATCAATATCGTTGTGGGTTTCGTAGTTTTCATTGCTACGGGGTTCGCATCAATTGGTATTAGAGCTTTGGCTCCAATCTAATCAAGTCATGTCCTTTGTTTTCTAATTTTTTTTTTCAATTCCTTGTGTTCTTGTGTCCAAAAGGTTTTCTTGATTTTTGATCCAAAAATTTCATCAAAAATCTTCAAATTTCGTTTCTAGGCTCAATTTTCGCCCAAATCAGTTTTCATTTTCTTTGTTGGTTTTGTTATTGATTTTCAGATCTTTTTAAAAAATTTACTATTCATCCGTATGGTACTGTTCATCCGTACAGTAAAAAAAACTTGTTAAATATTATTGATCCGTCAAATACCAACTTTTATTATTCATTATCGTTTCTAAATTACTTGGACACATTGAATCATTCCATTCCTTCAATTCAAATCGAGTTTTAAAAGTTTTCTTTGAGTCCTTTGTTACAATTATTGAGTCACATCCAGTTTGGGAAATTCTACATGAGTTGATTGATTGATTGAGTTCATTGATTGTTCCTAGAAGCAATTGTTGAAAGAATTGAGTGGTAAAAGGTAGAGATGTGAGCTTAATAGAGGGAAAAAGCTCTTGTGTGTGTTTCTGAGTGACTTTTGGTGAGGCAGTAAAATAAAATTTTAGTGTTAGGATGTCAAAAAGGACAGAATTAAACTCAAGCGACAAGGCAATAATAGCAATGCAACGAAGGATTTAGTGCAAAGGTTTGAGAGAGCGTTTGGAGATGTGAGAGATAGGTTGGAGAAGCAGGACGCTTGGATGAATAGATTAGATACATCGATGGCTAATCTTAGTCGGGGGCATCGAGTGGATGTATCTAATGCCAGAGGACCGGATAGATGGGAGCCTAGGAGGGAAAGGCGAGAGGAGTATGGATATGGAAGTGACATGGGCGAAGATGAATTTCACGGTGTTGAGATGGGAAGGATGAGGAATAGAGGCGATAGGTTCGACAGATGGGGTCGAAATGATCGCGGGGAGGAGTTGGATGGAAACTTGGAAAATATAAAAATGACAGTTCCTTCATTCAAAGGAAGGAGTGATCCCGAGGCATACCTGGATTGGGAAAGGAAGGTTGAAATGATCTTCGAGTGTTATAGCTACTCGGAGGAGAAAAAGGTGAAGTTAGCAGTTTTGGAGTTCAGTGACTATGCAATTTCATGGTGGGATCAAGTGATTACTTCACAACGTAGGAGTGGGGGAAGACCAATCAGCACTTGGGAGGAATTGAAGTCATTGATGAGAAAGAGGTTTGTTCCTAGCCACTATTACCGAGAGATCAATCAAAAATTGCAAGGTCTATATCGAGGGTCGAAAAGTGTAAAGGACTATAATAAGGATATGGAAATACTCATGATTAGGGCCAATGTGGTGGAGGATCGGGAGGCTACCGTGGCACGATTCTTGAATGGGTCGAATAGGAAAATTTCCAATGTAGTGGAGTTGCAACATTATGTGGAGTTGGAAGACATGTTTCATGTGGCTATGAAGGTAGAGAGACAACTGAAGAGGAAGGGGCAGCTAGGCTGCCGTTAGGAACTTCGAGTGTTAATCCATCTTGGAAGCCATGGTGGAACAACAACAAGAAAGGTGACAAAGTTGTACCTAAAGGTAGGAATGAGTAGCAGAAAGGGAAAGAAGAAAGTGCTAGCAAAACAGCACCCAAAACAGATTCACAACCATCAAGACATCAAGTGTTTCAGATGCTTGGGGTCAGGGCACATTGCTTCTCAATGACCAAATAAATGGGTAATGGTTTTGTTGGATAATGGAGAGGTGGTGAGTGAAAGTGAAGGAGAGTTTGAGGACATGCCTACATTGGAGGACGTTGAAGAAGAAGAAAAATTGGAGTTTGCTGTTGGGGAATTGTTGGTATCAAGGAGAGCTCTTAACACTCAAGTTAAAGTGGATGATTCGGAGCAGCAGTGAGAAAATATATTCCACACACGTTGTTACATCAACGATAAGGTATATAGTATGATTATTGATGGTGGGAGTTGCACGAATGTAGCTAGCACAACTTTAGTTGAGAAATTAGGACTAGCATTGTTAAGACACCCTAGGTCTTATAAGTTACAATGGTTGAATGAAAGTGGGGAAGTTAGGGTGAATAAAATAGTTTTAATTAATTTCTCAATTGGGAGTTATAGTGACAAAGTAGTATGTGATGTGGTGCCTATGCATGTGGGTCATATCTTGTTAGGAAGACCATGGCAATATGATGGAAGGGTAACACATGATGGTTATAGGAATCGTTATAGCTTTGTCAAGGATGGGAGGTCTATTACTCTTGCACCATTAACACCGGCACAAGTGTATGGAGATCAAATCAAGCTAAAAAGTGAGGAAGACGAGAGAATAAGAGAGTCAGGAAAAAGAAGAGGCAATAGTGAAACCATCAATAAGAGAGAAAATAGTGAGATGGCTGAGAGTGGAGAAAAGAGAGAGAAGCCATATGAGCGGAGAGAAAAAGAGATAGTTGAGAGGAGAGAAAAAGAGTCAGCTGAGCAGAGAGAAAAGCCAAAGGTCAACTTCTATGCAAAAGAGAGTGAGTTGAAAAAGGCTATGAGTGATAATAGGCAAATGATATTGTTAGTGTACAAGGAGTCCCTCCTTAATTTTGAGGATTCTAACACATCCCTCCCCAGTTTGGTTAAGTCTTTATTGCAGGAGTTTGACGATGTGCTTCCTGAGGAGATGCCAAGTGGATTGCCACCAATCAGAGGCATTGAGCACCAGATTGACTTTGTGCAAGGTTCTTACCGATTGAACTTTGCTATTTGTACACTGATTTTTGACATGTTGATTTACACATGCATTGTTGTCAAGTGTCAATTGGATGGAAAAACTATTTGAAATTCAAATTGTCCAGTAGGGTAATGTCAGGTGGCATAGCGTAAACTAAAGTGTACGTCAAAGTGTACATGTAGCAAAGTTCTTACCGATTGAACTTTACTAATTGTACACTGATTTTTGACACGTTGTTTGACACTTGCTTTGTTGTTAGATGTCAATTAGATGGGAAAATGTTTTGACATTTATTCTGTCTAACACGAAAATGCCACGTGGCAAAGTTTAAACAAAAGTGTACACCGTAGTGTACATGTTGCAAGGTCCTTACACATTGAACTTTGCTACTTGTACACTGATTTTTGACAATTTTTTTGACACTTGCATTGCAGTCAAGTGTTAGTTGGATGGGAAAGCTACTTGAAATTTAGGCTTACCCATGGGATAATGTCACGTGGCAAAGTATAAATTAAAATGTACATCATAGAGTACATGTAGCAAGGTTCTTACTGATTGAACATTGCCATTTGTACACTGATTTTTTACACGTTGTTTGACACTTGCATTGTTATCAAGGGTCAATTGGATGGGAAAACTATTTAAAATTTATACTGTCTAATAGTGTACTGTCACGTGGCAAAGTGTAAACTAAAGTGTACACCACAGTGTACAGGAAGCAAGGTTCTTACCGATTAAACTTTGTTATTTGTATACGATTTTTGACGCATTGTTTAACACTTGCATTGTTGTCAAGTGTCAATTGGATTGGAAAACTGTTTGAAATTTGAACTGCCCAACAGGGTAATATCACGTGGCAAAGTGTAAACTAAAGTGTACACCATAGATTACATGTAGCAAGGTACTTACCGATCGAACTTTGCTATTTGTACAATGATTTTTGACACGTTGTTTGACACTTGCATTGTTGTCAATTGTCAATTGGATGGAAAAACCGTTTGAAATTTAAATTGTCCAATGGGGTAATGTTACGGGGTAAAGTGTAAACTAAAGTGTACATCAAAGTACACATGTAGCAAGGTTCTTACCGATTGAACTTTGCTATTTGTATACTGATTTTTGACACGTTGTTTGGCACTTGCATTGTTGTTAGTTGTTAATTGGATGGAAAAACTGTTTGAAATTCATTTTGTCTGACAGGGAAATGTCACGTGGCAAAGTGTAAACAAAAGTGTACACCGTAGTGTACATGTGGCAAGGTCCTTACACAATGAACTTTGCTATTTGTATATTGCTTTTTGACACATTGTTTGACACTTGCATTGTTGTCAACTATCAATTGGATGGGAAAATTACTTGAAATTTAAACTTTCCAACAGGATAATGTCACGTGGTAAAGTGTAAACTAAAGTGTACATCTTAGTGTACATGTAGCAAGGTTCTTACCGATTGAACTTTGCCATTTGTACACTGATTTTTGACACGTTGTTTGACTCATGTATTGTTGTCTAGTGTCAATTGGATGGGAAAATAGCTCGAAATTTAAACTGTCCAACAGGGTAATATCGCGTGGCAAAGTGTAAACTAAAGTGTACACCATAGTGTACATATGGCAAGGTTCTTAGTGATTGAAATTGTTATCTGCACACTAATTTTTGACAGTTGGTTTACACATGCATTGTTGTCAAGTGTCAATTGGTTGGAAAAATGGTTTGAAATTTAAACTGTCCCGCAGTGTAATGTCACATGGCAGAGTGTAAACTAAAGTGTGTACACATTAGTGTACATGTTGCAAGGTTCTTACCGATTGAATTTTGCTATTTGTACGTTGATTTTTTACACATTGTCTGACACTTGTATTGTTGTCAAGTGTCAATTGGATGGAAAACTGTTGAACTGGGTAATGTCATGTGGTAAAGTGTAAACTAAAGTGTACACCATAGTGTATATGTAGTATGGTACTTACCGATTGAACTTTTCTATTTGTACACTGATTTTTGACACATTTTTTGACACTTGCATTGTTGTCAAGTGTCAATTGGATGGAAAAACTGTTTGAAATTTAAATTGTCCAACCGGGTAATGTCACGTGGCATAGTGTAAACTAAAGTGTACATGTAGCAAGGTTCTTACCGTTTGAACTTTGCTATTTGTACAATGATTTTTGACACGTTGTCTGACACTTGCGTTGTTGTTAGGTGTTAATTGGATGGGAAAACTATTTGAAATTTATTCTGTCTAACATGGAAATGTCATGTGGCAATGTGTAAACAAAAGTGTACACTGTAGTGTACATGTAGCAAGGTCCTTACACATTGAATTTTGCTATTTATACACTGATTTTTGGCACGTTGTTTGACACTTTTATTGTAGTCAAGTGTTAGGTAGATCAGTAAAGTACTTTAAATTTAAACTTTTCAATAGGATAATGTCACGTGGTAAAGTGTAAACTAAAGTGTAAATCATAGTGTACATATAGCAAGATTCTTACCGATTGAACTTTGCCATTTGTACACTGATTTTTGACACGTTGTTTGAAACTTGCATTGTTATCAAGTGTCAATTGGATGGGAAAACTATTTAAAATTTATATTGCCTAACAGTGCATTGTCACATGGCAAAGTGTAAACTAAAGTGTATATGTAGTGTACAGGAAGCAAGATGCTTACCGATTGAAGTTTGTTATTTGTACACGATTTTTGACGAGTTGTTTGAAACTCCCATTGTTGTCAAGTGTCAATTGGATTAATAAACTGTTTGAAATTTGAACTGTCCAACAGGGTAATGTCACGGGACAAAGTGTAAACTAAAGTGTATATGTAGTAAGGTTCTCACCGATTGAACTTTAGTATTTGTTCACTGATTTTTGACACGTTATTTGACACTTGCATTGTTGTCAGTTGTCAGTTGGATGGAAAAACTGTTTGAAATTTATTCTGTCTGACAGGGAAATATCACGTGGCAAAGTTTAAACAAAAGTGTACGCCGTAGTGTACATGTTGCAAGGCCCTTACACAATGAACTTTGCTATTTGTATACTATTTTTTGACACGTTGTTTGACACTTGCATTGTTGCCAACTGTCAGTTGGATGGAAAAACTACTTGATATTTAAACTTTCCAACAAGATAATGTCACGTGGTAAAGTGTAAACTAAAGTGTACATCATAGTGTACATGTAGCAAGGTTCTTACCGATTGAACTTTGCTATTTGTACACTGATTTTTGACATGTTGTTTGACACTTGCATTGTTATCAAGTGTCAATTGGATAGGAAAACTTTTTAAAATTTATACTGTCTATCAATGTACTGTCACGTGACAAAGTGTAAACTTAAATGTGCACCATATGTAGAACTCCAAATAATTCTAGACACCTTAGTGGCACTAAGACATGAATATTGGATGACTAAAGTATACTTCAGATTTTTAGTCTCATTTGAGACCCGTTTTCGACATAGGAAATATTCGATTTGGAAAATGATATCCAAATAAAAGTTTTAGCTCTTTGAGTTAGCTTTCCAACGCACTTTGAATTACCTCAATCAGATATCGGTAG
Source organism: Olea europaea var. sylvestris (assembly GCF_002742605.1). NCBI lineage: Eukaryota > Viridiplantae > Streptophyta > Magnoliopsida > Lamiales > Oleaceae > Olea > Olea europaea. The sequence continues at coordinate 728,253 of NW_019235741.1, forward strand.
AAGAAGTTATGATAGAAAAACTGAAGGCTATGCAATGTCAACCGGATTACAACTGGTCGACCGAAACTGCCTGAAATAAAAATTCTCGTTTTTCTCTAGAATTTAAATATTTATTTTCATCAATTATTTTCTCAAAGGGCCACCCACATTTTTGACAATAAAAACCCTACTAAATTGAAGCATTTAACCACAAACTTAAATGGCACCCATGTTTTCTCTCTTAAATAAAATTTGACCCTTCATTTGCTTTAAGTCACGGGATATTTACCTGTAAATACAGACCTCATTTCACTCATTTTTTCTCACACCAAAAGCAAGAGCTTTTACATACTAAAGAAAGAGTTTTCAAGAGAGAAAAAGAGAGGGAGGAAAACTATTTTCCTAGAAGTTTAAGAAGTGTCTTCAAGTATCAATTCTCAACAGTTTTCAAACATCCAAGGAGTGCATTTCTTTCAACATCCAAGTTTCATCGAAGTTTTCAATCCAAGTTTTCAAAGTTTCAAAAGCATCAATCAAGGTAGGTAGAGGTGCAATGTGTTTAATCGTGTTAAGTTATAAGTTTCGATTCATGTTAATGTTTGTATGTCAAATGGTACTCCGGTACGGCATATCTCTCTATGTTAATGGTTGTATGTCAAATGGTATTCCGGTACGGCATACCCCTCTATGTTGAAGAAATGTTCGTATATCAAATGGTGCCCTCGGGTACGGCATACCCCTTCATGTCAAATGGTGCCTCCGGGTACGGCATGTATGAAAAGTTATAAAGTTAATGTTTTGAAATGTATAGTTTCATCATGAATGCACCTATAACACCTATTAATTTTTTCAACTCACGGGTTAATCCCATCTCTACAGATTGAAGGAATTCTACCTCAGGCATGGATGGAAGAGAAGATGGAGAGTGATGCAATGAGCCCATGAAAATCCGGTGAATAAGTGATTTGGATTTATTTTTATGAAATGTTTTCCAATGTTATTTCTTTAAAGTTTTGAATAACACAGAATGCGAGAACAAAGTTATGTTTTCTTCAAATAAATTACATTTTGTTGTTTTGAAAAATGATTCAGTGCTTTTCTTTAAAGTATTTGAAGTATTGTTATTTAAATTATTATCCGAAGATGTAAGTTTTCATTAAAATATGTACACTTGCTACTAAACCACCGGTTAAGCTAAGTAAAGTAAGTAGCATTCCGATCCACTAGGGGTCGGGGCGTTACACCATAGTCTACAGGAAGCAAGGTTCTTACCAATTGAACTTTGCTATCTGTACACGATTTTTGACACGTTGTTTGACACTCGCATTGCTGTCAAGTGTCAATTGGATTGGAAAACTATTTGAAATTTGAACTGCCCAATAGAGTAATGTCACATGGCAAAGTGTAAACTAAAGCGTACATAGTGTACATGTAGCAAGGTTCTTACCGATTGAACTTTGCTATTTGTACACTGATTTTTGACACGTTGTTTAATACTTGCATTGTTGTCAAGTGTCAATTGGATGGAAAAACTATTTGAAATTTAAACTGTCCAACAGGGTAATGTCACGTGGCATAGTGTAAACTAAAGTGTACATCATAGTGTACATGTAGCAAGGTTCTTACCAATTGAATTTTGCTATTTGTACACTGATTTTTGACACGTTGTTTGACACTTGTGTTATTATCAAGTATTAATTGGATGGAAAAACTGTTTGAAATTCATATTGTCCAATAGGGTAATGTCATGTGGCAAAGTGTAAACTAAAGTGGACACCGTAGTCTACATGTGGCAGGGTCATTACCAATTGAACATTGTTGTTTGTACACTAATTTTTGACAGGTTGTTTGACACTTGGATTGTTGTCAAGTGTCAATTGGATGGGAAAATAGTTTGAAATTTAAACTGTCAAACAGGGTAATGTCACGTGGCAAAGTATAAACTAAAGTGTACACCATAGTGTACATGTAGCAAGGTTCTTACCGATTGAGCATTGCTATTTGTACACTGATTTTTGACACGTTGTTTGACACTTGCGTTATTGTCAAGTGTCAATTAGATGGGAAAACTGTTTGAAATTCATACTGTCCAATAGGGTAATGTCATGTGGCAAAGTGTAAACTAAAGTGGACACCGTAGTGTACATGTGGCAGGGTCCTTACCAATTGAACATTGCTGTTTGTACACTGATTTTTGACCGGTTGTTTGACACTTGGATTGTTGTCAAGTGTCAACAGGATGGGAATATAGTTTGAAATTTAAACTGTCCAACAGGGTAATGTCACGTGGCAAAGTGTAAACTAAAGCATACACCATAGTGTACAAGTAGCAAGGTTCTTACCGATTGAACATTGCTATTTGTACATTGATTTTTGACATGTTGTTTGACCCTTGCACTGTTGTCAAGTCTCAATTTGATGGGAAAATAGCTTCAAATTAAAACTGTCCAATAGGGTAAAGTGTAAACCATACTATACATGTAGCAAGGTCCTTAACGATTGAACTTTGCTGTTTGTACACTAATTTTTGACACATTGTATGACACTTGCATTGTTGTCAAGTTTCAATTCGATGGGAAAATTGTGTAAAAGTTAAACTGTCCAAAATGGTAATGTCACGTGGCAAATTGTAAACTCAAGTGTATACCATAGTGTACATGTAGCAGGGCCCTTACCAATTGAACTTTGTTATTTGTACATTGATTTTTGACATGTTGTTTGACACTTGCATTGTTTTCAACTGTCAATTGGATCGAAAAACTGTTTGAAATTTAAACTGTAGAATAGGGTAATGTCACGTGGCAAAGTGTAAATTAAAGTGTACACCATAGTGTACATGTAACATGGTTAATACCGATTGAACTTTGCTATTCGTACACTGATTTTTGACACGTTGTTTGACATTTGCATTGTTGTCAACTGTCAATTGGATGTGAAAACTATTTGAAATTTAAACTGTGCAATAGGGTAATGTCATGTGGCAAAGTGTAAACAAAAGTGTACACCATATTGTACATGTAGCAAGGTCCTTACCGATTGAACATAACCATTTGTACACCTATTTTTGACACGTTGCTCAACACTTGCATTGTTTTCTAGTGTGAATTGGTTGGGAAAACTGTTTAAAATTTAAATGGTCCAACAGGGCAATGTCACGTGGTAAATTGTAAACTAAAGTGTACACCATAGTGTACATGTAGCAAGGTTCTCACCGATTGAACTTTGCTATTCATACACTGATTTTTGACACGTTGTTTAACACTCGCAATGTTGTTAAGTGTCAATTGGATGGGAATACTATTTAAAATTTAAACTGTCCAACTGGATGATGTCGCGTGACAAAGTATAAACTAAAGTGTGTACCATATAATGTACATATAGCAAAGTTCTTACCGATTGAACTTTGCTATTTGTACACTGATTTTTGATACGTTCATTTACACATGCATTGTTGTCAAGTGTCAATTGGATGGAAAAACTCTTTGAAATTTAAATTGTCCTGCAGGGTAATGTCACGTGATAAAGTGTAAACTAAAGTGTGTACAGTGTACATGTAGCAAGGTTCTTACCGATTGAACTTTGCTACTTATATACTATTTTTTACACGTTGTTTGACACTTGCTTTGTTGTCAAGTGTCAAATGGATCGAAAAACTGTTTGAAATTTAAACTGTCCAACTGGGTAATGTCATGTGGCAAATTGTAAACTAAAGTGTACATGTAGCAAGGTACTTACCGATTGAACTTTGCTATTTGTACACTGATTTTTGACAAGTTGTTTGACACTTGTGTTATTGTCAAGTGTCAATTGGATGGGAAAACTATTTGAAATTCATACTGTCCAATTGGGTAATATCATGTGGTAAAGTGTAAACTAAAGTATACACCGTAGTGTACATGTGGCAAGGTCCTTGTCAATTGAATATTGCTGTCTGTATACTGATTTTTGACAGGTTATTTGACACTTGGATGGTTGTCAAGTGTCAATTGGATGAGAAAATAGTTTGAAATTTAAACTATCCAATAGGGTAATGTCACGTGGCAAAGTGTAAACTAAAGTGTACTCCATAGTGTACATGTAGCAAGGTTCTTACCGATTGAACATTGCTATTTGTACATTGATTTTGACACGTTATTTGACACTTGTATTGTTGTCAAGTGTCAATTGGATGAGAAAATACCTTCAAATTAAAACTATCTAATAGGGTAATGTCAGGTGGCAAATTGTAAACAAAAGTGTACACCGTAGTGTACATGTAGCAAGGTCCTTACCGATTGAATTTTGCTATTTGTACACTGATTTTTGACACATTGTTTGACACTTGCATTGTTGTCAAGTGTCAACAATGGGAAAACTATTTGAAATTTAAATTGTCCAACATGGTAATGTCACGTAGCAAAGTGTAGACTAAAGTGTACACCATAGTGTAAATGTAATAGGGTCCTTACCGATTGAACTTTTCTATTTGTATATTGATTTTTGACACATTGTTTGACACTTGCATTGTTGTCAACTGTCAATTGGATTGGAAAACTGTTTGAAATTTAAATTGTACTATGGGGTAATGTCACGTGGCAAAGTGTGAATTAAAGTGTACACTATTGTGTACATGTAACATGGTTCACACCGATTGAACTTTGCTATTCGTAAACTGATTGTTGACCTATTGTTTGACACTTACATTGTTGTCAAGTGTAAACTGGATGGGAAAACTATTTGAAATTTAAACTATCCAATAGGGTAATGTCATGTGGCAAAGCGTAAACAAAAGTGTACACCATATTGTGGATGTAGCAAGGTGCTTACCGATTGAACATAACAACTTGTACACTTATTTTTGACACGTTGCTTGACACTTGCATTGTTTTCTTGTTTCAATTGGTTGGGAAAACTGTTTGAAATATAAACGGTCCAACATGGCTATGTCACGTGGTAAAGTTTAAACTAAAGTATACACCATAGTGTACATGTAGCAAGGTTCTTATCGATTAAACTTTGCTACTTGTACATTGATTTTTAACACATTGTTTGACACTTGGATTGTCGTCAAGTGTCAATTGGATGGAAAAACTGTTTAAAATTTATACTGTCTAACAGGGTAATGTCACGTGGCAAAGTGTGAACAAAAGTGTATACCATAGTGTACATGTAGCAAGGTCCTTTTCGATTGAACTTTGCTATTTTTACACTAGTTTTTGACATGTTGTTTGACACTTGTATTGTTTTCAAGTGTCAATTGGATGGGTAAACAGTTTGAAATTTAAATAGTCCAACAGGATAATGTCACGTGGCAAAGTGCGAACTAAAGTGTACACCATAGTGTACATGTAGCATGGTCCTTACCGATTGAATTTTGCTATTTGTACACTGATTTTTGACATATTTTTTGACACATACATTGTTGTTAAGTGTCAATTGGATGGGAAAACTATTTGTAATTTAAGTTGTCCAACATGGTAATGTCACGTGGCAAAGTGTAAACTAAATTGTACACCATAGTGTACATGTATCAAGGTTCTTACCAATTGAACTTTGCTATTTGTACACTGATTTTTGACATCTTGTTTTACACTTGCATTGTTGTCAAGCATCAATTGGATGGGAAAACTGTTTGAAATTTATACCGTCGAGCGGGGTAATGTCAAGTGGCAAAGTGTAAACTAAAATGTACACCATAGTGTATATGCAGCAAGGTCCTTACTGTTTGAACATTGCTATTTGTACACTAATTTTTGACACGTTGTTTTGCACTTGCATTGTTTACAACTATCAATTGGATGGGAAAACTATTTGAAATTTAAACTGTCCTATTGGGGAATCTCATGTGGTAAAGTATGAACTAATTTGTACACCATAGTGTACATTTAGAAAGGTTCTTAACGATCGAACTTTGCTATTTTTACACTAATTTTTGACACGTCGTTTGACACTTGCATTGTTGTCAAGTGTCAATGGGATCGAGAAATTGTGTGAAATTTAAACTACCCAATAGGGTAATGTCACGCGGCAAAGTGTAAACTAAAGTGTTCACCGTAGTGTACATGTAGCATGGTTCATACTGATTGAACTTTACTATTGTACACTGATTTTTGATCATTATTTGACACTTGCACTGTTGTCAAGTATCAGTTGGATGGGAAAGCTGTTTGAAATTTAAATAGTCCAACAGGGTAATGTCACATGGTAAAGTGTAAACTAAAGTGTGCACCATTGTGTACATGTAGCAAGATTCTTACCGATTGAACTTTGTAATTTGTACATTGAAGTTTGACACATTGCTTGACACTTGCATTGTTGTGAAGTGTTAATTGAATGAAAAATCTATTTGAAATTTAAAATGTCCAACAGGGTAATGTCATGTGGTAAAGTGTAAACTAAAGTGTTTACCGTAGTGTACATGTAGCATGGTACTTACTGATTGAACTTTGCTATTTGTACACTAGTTTTTAACACGTTGTTTGACACATGCATTGTTGTCAAGTGTCAAATGGATGGGAAAACAATTTGAAATTTATATTGTCTAACAGTGAAATGTAATGTGGCAAAGTGTGAACAAAAGTGTGCACCAGAGTGAACATGTAGCAAGGTGCTTACCGATTTAACTTTGCTATTTGTACACCGATTTTTGACATGTTGTTTGACACTTGCATTGTATCAAGTGTCAATTGGATGGAAAACTGTTTGAAATTTAAACTGTCCAAGAGGGTAATGTCACGTGGCAAAGTTTAAACTAAAGTGAACACCATAGTGTACATGTGGCAAGGTTTTTACCGATTGAACTTTGCAATTTGTACACTGATTTTGGACACGTCGTTTGACACTTGCATTGTTGTCTAGTGTCAATTGGATGGGAAGACTGTTTGAAATTTAAACTATCCAACAGAGTAACGTCACGTGGCAAAGTCTAAACTAAAGTGTACACCATAGTGTACATGTACCAAGGTTCTTACCGATTGAACATTGCTATTTATACACCGATTTTGACACATTGTTTAATACTTGCATTGTTTTCAAGTGTCAATTGGATGGGAGAACTGTTTGAAATTTAAACTGACCAACAGGTAATGTCACGTGGCAAAGTGTAAACTAAAGTGCACACCATAGTGTACACGTGGCAAGGTCCTTACCGATTGAACATTGCAATTTGTACACTAATTTTTGAGAAGTTATTTTACACTTGCATTGTTTCCAAATGTCAATTCGATGGGAAATTGTTTGAAATTTAAACTGTCCAAAAGGGTAATGTCATGTGATAAAATGTAAACTATTGTGCACACCCTAGTGTACATGTGGCATGGTTCTTGCCGATTGAACTTTGCTATTTGTACACTAATTTTTGACACGTTGTTTGACACTTGCATTGTTGTCAAGTGTTAATGGAATGGGAAAATCATTTGAAATTTAAACTGTCCAATAGGGTAATGTCACGTGGCAAAGTGTAAACTAATGTGTACACCGTAGTGTACATGTAGCATGATTCATACCGATTGAACTTTGCTAATGTACACTGATTTTTGACACAATGTTTGACACTTGCATTGTTGTCAAGTGTCAATTAGATGGGAAAATAGTTCGAAATTAAAACTATCCAAGAGTGTAATGTCACGTGGCAAAGCGTAAATTAAAGTATATACCATAGTGTACATGTAGCAAGGTTCTTACCTATTTAACTTTGCTATTTGTACACCGATTTTTGACACATTGTTTGAGACTTGCGTTGTTGTCAAGTGTCAATTGGATGGGAAAATTGTTTGAAATTTAAACTATCCAACACGGTAATATCACGTGGCAAAGGGTAAAATAAAAGTGTACACTATAGTGTACATTCAGCATAGTTCATTCCGATTGAACTTTGTTATTTGTACACCGATTTTTGACACGTTGTTTGACATTTGTGTTTTTGTCAAGTGTAAATTGGATAGAAAAACTGTTTGAAATTTAAACTGTCTAACATGGTAATCTCAGGTGGCAAAGTGTAAACTGAAGTGTACACCTTAGTGTACGTGTAGCAAGGTTCTTAAAGATTGAACTTCGCTATTTGTACACTGATTTTTGACACGTTGTTTGACACTTTTATTGTTGTCAAGTGTCAATTGGATGAGTAAACATTTTGAAATTTAATTTTTTCATCTGGGTAATGTCACGTGGCAAAGAGTAAACTAAAGTGTACCCCATTGCATACATGTAGCAAGGTCCTTACTGATCGAACTTTGAAATTTGTACATTGATTTTTGACACTTTTTTGATACTTACATTGTTGTTAAGTGTCAATTGGATCGGAAAACTGTTTGTAATTTAAACTGTCCATCATGGTAGTTTCACGTGGCAAAGTGTAAACTATTGTGTGCTCCATAGTGTACATATAGCAAGGTTCATACCGATTGAACTTTACTATTTGTACACCGATTTTTGACACGTTGTTTGACACTTGCATTGTTGTCAAGTGTCAATTAGATGGGAAAACTATTTGAAATTTAAACTGACCAACAGGGTAATGTCACGTGGCAAAGTGTAAACTAAAGTATACACCATAGTGTATTTGTAGCAAGGTTCTTTCCGATTGAACTTTGCTATTTGTACATTGATTTTTGAAATGTTGTTTGACATTTGCGTTGTTGTCAAGTGTAAATTGAATTGGAAAATTATTTGAAATTTAAATTGTCCAACAAGGTAATCTCATGTGGCAAAGTGTCAACTAAAGTATACACCATAGTGTACATGTAGCAAGGTTCTTACCGATTGAACTTTGCTATTTGTACACTGATTTTTGACACCATGTTAGACACTTATATTGTTGTCAAGTATCAATTTCATGGGAAAGCTATTTGAAATTAAAACTATCCAAGAGGGTAATGTCACGTGCCAAAGTATAAAATTAAAGTGCACATATAGTAAGGTTCTTACCGATTGAACTTTGCTATTTGTACACCGATTTTTGACACGCTGTTTGACATTTGCATTGTTGTCAATTGTCAATTAGATGGGAAAACTGTTAGAAATTTAAACTGTCCAATAGGGTAATGTCACGTGGCCAAGTGTAAACTAAAGTGTACGCCATATTGAACATGTAGCAAGGTCCCTACCGATTGAACATTGCTATTTTACACTTATTTTGGACACGTTGTTTGACACTTGCATTGTTTTCAAGTGTTAACTGGATGGGAAAACTATTTGAAATTTAAACTCTCCAACAGAGTAATATCACGTGGTAAAGTATAAACTAAAGTGTACACCATAGTGTACATTCAACAAAGTTCTTACCGATTGAACTTTGCTATTTGTACACTGATTTTTGACACGTTGTTTGACACTTGCATTGCTATCAAGTCTCAATTGGATGGGAAAACTGTTTGAAATTTATACTGTCAAACAGGGCAATGTCACGTGGCAATGTCTGAACAAAAGTGTACACCATAGTGTACATGTAGCGAGGTCTTTACCGATTGAACTTTACTATTTGTACATTGATTTTTGACACGTTGTTTGACACTTGCATTATTGTCAAGTGTCAATTGGATGGGAAAACATTTTGAAATTTAAACTGTCCAACTGGGTAATGTCACTTGGCAAAGTGTAGACTAAAGTATACACCATAGCATACATGTAGCAAGGTCCTTACTGATTGAACTTTGCTATTTTTACACTGATTTTTGACACTTTTCTGATACTTGCATTGTTGTTAAGTGTCAATTGGATGGAAAAACTGTTTGTAATTTAAACTGTCCAATATGGTAATCTCACGTGGCAAAGTGTAAACTAAAGTGTACACTATAGAGTACATGTAGCAAGGTTCTTGCCGATTGAACTTTGCTATTTGTACACTGATTTTTGACACCTTGTTTGATGCTTATATTGTTGTCAAGCGTCAATTGGATGAGAAAACTATTTGAAATTTAAACTGTCCAATAGGGTAATATCACGTGGCAAAGTGTAAAATTAAAGTGTACACTATAGTGTACATGCAGTATGGTTCATACTGTTTGAACTTTACTATTTGTACATTGATTTTTGGCACGTTGTTTGACATTTGCATTGTTGTCAGGTGTAAATTGGATAGAAAGACTGTTTGAAATTTAAACTGTCCAACAGTGTAATCTCACGTAGCAAAGTGCAAACTAAAGTGTACATGCAGCAAGGTTCTTACCGATTGAACTTTACTATTTATACATTGATTTTTGACACCTTGTTTGACACTTATATTGTTGTCAAGTGTCAATTGGATGGGAAAACTATTTGAAATTAAAACTATCCAAGAGGGAAACGTCACATGCCAAAGCGTAAATTAAAGTGTATACCATAGTGTACATGTAGCAAGGTTCTTGCCGATTGAACTTTGCTACTTGTACACTAATTTCTTGCACCTTTTTTGACACTTATATTTTTGTCAAGTGTCTATTAGAAGGGAAAACAGTTTGAAATTAAAACTGCCCAAGACGATAATGTCACGTGGCAAGCGTAAATTAAAGTGTATACCATAGTGTACATGTAGCAAGGTTCTCACCGATTTAACTTTGCTATTTGTACACCGATTTTTGACACATTGTTTGACACTTGCATTTTTGTCAAGTGTCAATTTGATGGGAAAATTGTTTGAAATTTAAACTGTCTAATGCGGTAATATCACGCAGTAAAGTGTAAATTAAAGTGTACACTATAGTGTACATGTAGCATGGTTCATACCGATTGAACATTGCTATTTGTACACTAATTTTTCACAAGTTGTTTGACACTTACATTGTTTTCAAGTGTCAATTTGCTGAGAAAACTTTTTGAAATTTATACTGTCCAACAGGGTAATGTCACGCGGCAAAGTGTACGCCAAAGTGTACATGTAGCATGGTTCATACCAATTGAACTTTGCTATTGTACACTAATTTTTGACACGTTGTTTGACACTTGCATTGTTGTCAAGTGTCAATTGGGTGGGAAAACTGTTTGAAATTTAAACCATCCAATAGGGTAATATCACGTGGCAAAGTGTACACCATAGTGTACATGCAGCAAGGTTCTTATCGATTGAACTTTGCAATTTGTACACTGATTTTTGACACGTTCTTTGAGACTTGCATTGTTGTCAAGTGTCAATTGGATGGGAAAACTGTTTGAAATTTAAATTGTCCAGATATTACGTGGCAAAGTTTACACCACAGTGTACATGTAGCAGGGTTCTTATCGATTGAACTTTGCAATTTGTACTCTAATTTTTGACACGTTGTTTGACACTTACATTGTTGATACACACTTACATTGTTGTCAAGTGTCAATTGGAATGAAAAACTATTTGAAATTTAAACTGTACAACAGGGTAATGTCACGTGGTATAGTGTAAATTAAAGTGTACACCATAGTGTACGAGTAGCATAGTTCATACCAATTGAACTTTGCTATTTGTACACTGATTTTGACACATAGTTTGACACTCGCATTGTTGTCAAGTGTCAATTAGGTGGGAAAACTATTTGAAATTTATACTGTCTAACAGGACAATGCCACGTGGCAAAGTGTGAACTAAATTGTACACCATAGTGTATATATAGCAAGGTCCTTGCCGATTGACGTTTACTATTTGTACACTGATTTTAGACACGTTGTTTGACACTTGAATTGTTGTCAACTGTCAATTGGATAGGAAAACTATTTGAAACTTAAACTGTCCAATAGGGTAATATCACGTGGCAAAGTATACACCATGATGTACGATAAATGTGTTTTTATACACTTATTTAGCTCACAAACATGACTTAAACATGGACAAAGTAGTTGAATTGTGACTTAATCTCGTTAAATTCATGCAATGTAGGTGTTTCTATGGAAAAGATGGAATTCAGAAGAAAAGAGCCGAAAAAGGACCAAAACGGAACAAAGCGATAGTTCGGGGACCAAAGGTACAAATATTGGAAAGTTGAGCTAAAGTGCAGAACTAGAATGAAAATATAATAAGTATGAGATTGAGGACGATACAAGATGATCGGAGGAAGAAAGAAGTAATAGTGGACTGAATTGAAGAAAAGTGAAAGATAAAGGACTAAATTGCAATTAATCAAAAGATGAGCCGAGCAAGTGATCAAGGAATTGATTGGCCCAAACATCAACTAGGAGTCAATATTTGATAATGTAACAAAGGAAAGAAAGAAAAGAGATCAAGAAAAGATAAAACGGAGTTCAGGGTCCAAAATAGCAAGGTTATAAATTTACAACCTTGCGGCCGCATGTAACTATACCATGTGGCTACACATGAGGAGGCAGGGATATTATGGAGGCAGAACACTTGAACCATCCGGTTGCATAGTTTAACACCATGCGGCCGCATGGCTTTAAAATCCGAAGAAAATTCTGAACTTCCGTTTTTAATTGAAACTCTTTCGAGGCTCCGTGAGGACATGATATAAAAGCCAAAATTCATTAGAAATAGGGCAGAACATCCAGGGAGAAGAAAAATATAACTTTTGGAGGCAAGAAACACAATCTTGAAGCCGATTCCACAAGAATTCAAGCGGGTTTTCAAGGTTTTATTCAAGATTTCAAGAATTTTCATACGGGTGCTATTCTTTCTATTTATTATTTATTAATTATTCAACCATTGTTTGTTATTTTAATTCCATACTTCATGAATTTAATATAAAGACTCGTTTGGATAATTTGATTGGTTTATATGCATTGATTTTCTTCCGCAATTAGTGGCCAATGATTGTGTGAGTGTTGATTACTTATTTTTTACATTCGAGAGAAATGGAATAGGTTCGATAAGGTATAAATTAACATAGGGTCCGATAGGGCATAGAGATATACCCCTATGCTTTATGCAATTCTTTAATTGTTCACAAAACCACATGCATTCTTGTATATTTGCATCATCCATAGAGATATAGGCTGGTGGTGTGCAAGAATAGGTCTAATATATATCAAGAGAATATATTGGATAGAATTAGGAACATTGAATTGGCAAATTTCCATCGGGTCATTAATTTTATGAAATTAGGGTTTTCATAACTTCAATTTGGGATTCGTGATCCTAGTGACTTTAGTTTGATCCAGTTCCATAAATTAGCTTTTGAATTTGTATAATTTCATTTACTTGAGTGTTTGAGTCATTTAATTAGAGAAATTTCGAAATTAGGGTTTTCAATAGAAATTAAGGTTTTTAGTTGAAATTAGGGTTTTTAATTGAAATTAGGGCTTTTTGCATTTAAACCATATTTTCACTCAATTAGATTCGGTTAAGGGTAGATTATATAGAATTGAACTCCTCAATCTCTGAGGGAAGATATTCGGACTTTTTAAAATCCACTTTATTACTTGTTACGAATCGTACACTTGCGGTAATTTTAAATCGAAAGAATTATTTCGTGAACAAGTTTTTGGTACCGTTGTCGGGAATTGAGTATTCATTTAATTTTATTCAATTTAGCACTAATTCAAACTTTATATTTTTAATTTATTTTAGTTCATTTTATTTTATTGCTATTTAGTTTTATTACATAAGTGCATATTTTAGTTACTTAAATCTTTAAATTGAATTCTATTGTAGAAGTGCATGCCAAGATCTGCTGAAGGAGATCTATTCCCAGCCGACCCAGAGATAGAACGAAGCTTCAGAAGAAGGCAGAGAGAAAATAGAGCAGCGAGAAATTAGATGGAGAACGTACAACACAATCCTGTTGTACAAGCTAATGAAAGAGGGGAAGAAGACGAAGGAAACATGCTCGTTGGAGAGTTCATGATCCCTCAAATCATTCAAAGCCAGTCCAGCATTGTATATCCACCGTTCGAGCAACCAAATTTCCAGTTGAAGACAAATGTGATACAACTGTTCTAGAACGGACATCAGTTCTATGGAAGAATTGAAGAGAATCCGCACACGTACGTCTTGCGCTTCTTAGAGATGTACCAGCACTTCAGATATCAAGGAATCTCTGACGACACCATAAGATTAAGGTTGTTTCCACATACTTTGCGGGACAAGGCGATTGAATGGCTTGATTCTCAGCCGATAGCCAGCATTACTACCTGGAATGACCTAGCTCAGAAGTTTTTTACTAAGTTCTTCCCACCGGCCAAGATAGCAAAGCTAAAGCACGACATATCTATCTTCAGGCAAGGTGAATCTGAGAATTTTGATGAGGCTTGGACTAGATTCAAAAATCTACTAAGGAAGTGTCCGCACCACGGGATAAGCAAGGGACTTCAGGTCCAATATTTCTATGCAGGGCTACTTCCAGCTTTCAAGAGCATGGTTGACTCTTCAGCTAATGGGTCATTGTCCACAAAAACAATTGATGAAGCATTGAAGTTATATGAGACAATGGCTACAACCTCAGCAATGTGGACCATGGAACGAGCAGTACCAAAGAAGACAGCAGGAGTTTATGAAGTGGATGTGTATTTAGCGTTATCCGCTAAGATTGATTCCTTATTTCACGAGGTAGAAAACATTACCCAGTCAGCTAACGTAGCGCAAACAAAGAAGGCAAATTTTGAGGAACGTGGAGCTGAGCATGTGACAATAGAATGCCCAATTTTGACATAAGGAAAAGAGCAAGCAGATTTTGCTCAATGGGGACAACGCTAGCAGAATAACGTGTATGGAGAGACCTTCAACCCAAGCTGGAAAAAGCACCCCAACTTTTCTTGGAGCAACCAAAATCAGAATAGGCCACAGGGGCAATATCAACAGCAAGGGAAGAAGCCTCAATTGGAAGAAATGTTCGGCAAGTTCATGGAACAGACCAACCAATATATGGAGGTGAATAACCAATTCATGAAGAAGACAGAAGCCACTCTTCAGGACCGGAATGCAGCCATCAAGAATTTGGAAACTCAGATGGGACAGATGGTATTTGCATTAATAGGTAGATCACCAGGCAGCCTGCCAAGTAACACAGAAGTCAATCCAAAAGAACGTGGAAAGGCTATAACAACGAGAAGTGGAGTGGAATTACCTGAGAGACAAGTGAATAATCCCGTGGCAAACAGAGAAGAGATGTCTCCTGAAGTAGAAGAGATTTCGGAGCAAGAAGAATAGACAGAAGAGCCAACACCGAGAGCAAATAAAGGAAACTCAAGGGATAAAGAAACTGTAGCTGTGAACCCCTATGAGCCACCCATACCATTCCCACAGAGGCTGAAGAAGCAAAAGATGGAACAGCAATACAAGAAGTTTCTCGAAGTCTTCAAGAAGCTCCATATCAACATCCCATTCGCTGAAGCACTGGTTTAGATGCCTAGCTATGCAGAATTCCTGAAAGACATCCTATCAAACAAAAGGAAACTAGGAGATCACGAGGCAGTTATGCTAACAGAGGAGTGCAGTGCCAGGATTCAAATAAAGCTCCTGCCAAAATTGAAAGATCCAGGGAGTTTCACTGTCCCTTATACCATTGGTGAATTTTATTTTGATAAAGCTTTATGTGATCTTGGTGCAAATATTAATTTAATGCCATTGTCTATTTTCAGGAAATTAGGATTGGGAGAAGCTAAAGCTACCACAGTGACCTTACAGCTAGCTGATAGATCATTGACACATCCATGAGGAATAATTGAAGACGTATTGGTTAAAGTGGAGAAGTTCATATTTCCAGCAGATTTTCTAATTCTGGATATGGAAGAAGATAAAGATGTTCCTTTAATACTGGGCAGACCATTTTTGGCCACATACAGAGCTTTGATCGACGTTCAGAATGGGTAGTTGATACTGAGATTAGGAGAAGAACAGGTTTCATTCAATGTCTTCAAGGCTAGAAAACTGCCAATAGAGACTAACAGATGTTTCAGGGTTGACATGATTGATAAAATGATTGAAGAGTCATTTACACTGCAAAATCCATCAGATGCATTGGAGGCCTGCATTGCACATTCTAAATCCACAAATTCTAATTCTGTGGACATAGAAATGTGTGCAAGATTTTTGGAGTCCAACCCACCTTACACGCGGAAACGATACTTTGAGGAGCTTGGGACAGGGCCAGAGAAATCACAGCCATCTATTCTGAAGCCACCAAAGTTAGAACTTAAGCAGCTGCCCCCACACTTAAGATATGCATATTTGGGGGAGTCCAATACACTTCCGGTGATAATTTCAAACATGGTTAGTGAAGTGGAGGAGGAAAAACTGCTTAGGGTACTTCGAGATAACAAGCAAGCAATTGGGTGGACCATAACTGATATCAAAGGGATCAGCCCTTCCTTATGTATGCATAAAATTCTCATGGAGGAGAATTTTTGACCAACAGTTGAAAGTCAAAGGAGGCTAAACTCAAACATGAAGGAGGTAGTAAGAGCTGAGGTGATAAAACTTCTGGAAGCTGGAATAATCTACTCGATATTAGATAGTAAATGGACTAGTCCGGTGCAAGTTGTGCCCAAGAAAGAGGAATTACAGTGGTTCAGAATAAAAAGAATGAGTTGATTCCGACAAGGACGGTAACAGGGTGGAGAGTTTGCATTGATTACCGCAAACTAAATACCGCTACAAGGAAAGATCATTTCCCTCTTCCGTTTATAGATTAGATGTTGGAGAGATTGGCAGGTCATTCCCATTACTATTTTCTGGATGGATATTCGGGTTATAATCAGATACCAATGGCACCGGATGATCAGGAGAAGACCACCTTCACATGCCCCTATGGTACCTTTGCATATCGAAGAATGCCATTTGGACTTTACAACGCTCCTGCCACATTTCAGCGATGCATGATGGCAATTTTCTCAGATATGGTAGAGAAATTTATTGAAATCTTTATGGATGACTTCTCGGTCTTTGAGACCTCATTTGATGAGTGTTTGGATCACTTAAACTTGGTTCTGCAAAGATGCAGAGAAACGAACTTAGTATTGAACTGGGAGAAATGTCATTTCATGGTTCAAGAGGGAATAGTCTTGGGACATAGAGTATCGGCAAAGGGGATAGAGGTGGATAAGGTGAAAATTTAGGTTATTGAGAAATTACCACCACCTACATCAGTAAAAGGAGTTCGAAGCTTTCTTGGGCATGCAGGGTTTTACAGGAGGTTTATAAAGGACTTCTTCAAAATCACCAAGCCTCTGTGCAACTTGCTAATGAAAGAGGTATCTTTTGAGTTTAATGAGGAATGTTTGATAGCGTTCAATACTTTGAAGGAAAAACTCACAACAGCGCCTATGATTGTGTCACCTGATTGGGATTTGTCCTTTGAGCTAATGTACGATGCGAGTGATCATGCAGTTTGTGCGGTATTACGACAAAGAAAGAATAAAATCTTTCATGTGATATACTATGCAAGTAGAACTTTGAACGACGCCCAAATCAACTATGCGACGACCGAGAAGGAATTGCTAGCTGTGGTTTATGCATTCGACAAGTTCAGATCGTATCTTGTTGGGTCTAAGGTCATCATCTACATAGATCATGCCGCTCTGAAGTATCTTATGACAAAGAAGGATGCTAAGCTAAGATTGATCCGCTGGATATTGTTGTTACAAGAGTTCAATATTGAGATCAAGGATAAGAAGGGCAGTGAAAATGTGGTAGCCGACCACCTATCAAGATTGGAACGAGATGAACCTGAGATGTCAGTTGACATCAATGAAATCTTTCCAGATGAGCAAATTTTTGGAGTAGAAATAGTCCCATGGTACGCTAATATTGTTAACTACCTTGCTAAGTCCATCCTGCCACCAGAGTATTCTAGCCATCAAAGAAAGAAGTTCTTCGCAGAGCTGAAGTATTACTTTTGGGAGGATCCCATTCTCTACAGAAGAGGCGCAGATCAGATAATCAGAAGATGCATTCTTGAAGATGAAGTAACTGAGATTCTAGAACATTGTCACTCTTCTGCATATGCTGGGCATTTTGGAGCTTCAAAGACTGCTGTAAAGATACTACAGTCGAGTTTCTATTGGCCTACTTTATTCAGAGACACATTCGAGTATGTGAAGAGATGCGATAAATGTCAACGAACTGGAAATATCTCAAGAAGAAATGAGATGCCACTAAATTACATCTTGGAGGTTGAAATATTTGATGTATGGGGAATAGACTTCATGGGACCTTTTCCCCCATCGTACTCAAATCAATATATCTTGGTGGCTATTGACTATGTCGCTAAGTGGGTGGAAGCTGTTGCATTGCCTACTAACGACGTGAAAGTGGTGATAGAGTTCTTAAAGAAGTACATATTTACAAGATATGGCACACCGAGGGCAATAATAAGTGATGGGGGCAAACACTTCATAAATCGTCAATTAGAGCAGCTGTTGAACAAATATGGGGTGAAACATAAAGTAGCAACTCCTTATCATCCACAAACCAATGAGCAAGTTGAAGTTTCGAACAGGCAGTTAAAGAGAATACTGGAAGTTACAGTGAATTCATCCCGAAAGGATTGGTCTAAGAAGTTGGACGATGCACTGTAGGCTTACAGAACAACGTTTAAGACACCAATAGGAATGTCTCCATACCGCTTGGTTTTTAGGAAAGCGTGTCATCTACCATTGGAGTTGGAGCATCTAGCATATTGGGCTATGAAACAATTGAATATGGATCTCAAGGCTGCTGGTGAAAAATGACTGCTGCAACTTAATGAATTGGATGAGATGAGAATGGAAGCTTACGAGAACTCAAAGTTGATCAAGGAGCGCACCAAGAGATGGCATGATTTAAACATTCAGAGGTGAGAGTTTGAAGTTGGCCAGAAAGTGTTATTGTACAATTCTAGACTCAAACTCTTCCCAAGAAAGCTAAGAACAAGGTGGTCGGGTCCTTATACCATAACTAAGGTGATGCAATATGGGGCTATTGAAGTGAGTCACGAGACCAAAGGCACTTTCATCGTCAATGGGCAAAGACTAAAACATTATTGGGGCTGTAATTTCCCTAAGCAGAAGTCCACTGTGCAACTCAACAACCCAACGTGAAGAAGATACACGAAAGTCGAGCTATCGACTATAAACTAGCACTGGGTGGGAGGCAACCCACAGTATCCTTCAATTTATTTTATTGCATTTTGTTTAGGAATTTGTTTACATTTCGTATGTTTTATTAGGTCATCGATCATTCACGGATGATAGTCTAGGCACTACACGTTTATAGTTGCATGAGTCGGCGTTAAAGAAAGTGTTTTGGGTGTTTGAGTGTGAAGTAATGAATTTCATGGTTCAATGTCGTTCGTTTTATTTTTGAGATGTTTTTAAAAAAAAATTTCGAAATATGGTGAGTCGAGTCAATTTTGAAATTGAAAACCAATTTTGGGGGATTTTTAAAATTTTCAAGGTGTGTTTGGGTTATAATTCTAAGTTTGCTTTAGTAAAAAAAAATAATAAAATTAAATTAAATTAAATTTTTGCTTTATCCATGCGACCGCATGGACAAGGGGTCCATGTGACCTGGTCCATGCGACCTGGTCCATGCGGTCGCATGGACCCTTACCGAGCATATTTTGGGGAAGACCAAGTACACCATGCGGTCGCATGGTGTAACACCATGTGGCCGCATGGTGTCTAAGTGACGGGTTTTAAACCCGTCACTTGTAAATCCACCCATTTCTCCCCCAAAACACCTCCACACGAACACACCACTCCTCCCTTCCCCCAATCCATCTTCACACACAATAAATCATCAACACACATCACTTCTTCACCCTAACCCCACATTATTCCCAGCATTGGCATAAGTTATCAAGAATTTTGGAGCAAACCTTCAACTTTCCTTTCACAAAAACTCTTAAGTTAAGAAATTTAATCTCTATGCAAAGTTTAAAGTTATTCTTTGATTTCATGACATTTTTGAATTGGGTAAGTGTTGAATTGTGATTGAATTGTAATTTGTGAACTAGCCCTAAGTGTAAATCAAAAACAAAGTGAAGGAAATTCCCAATGCACACAACGTGTTCGATTAAATGTCAATGAGACATATGATTCAAAATTTTGAACTTTTCATTTGTGTGATGATTTACATTGTTAATGTGAGGCGTACTAGATGAGAAATCTCATGGAATTTCGTTAGAAAATGTTTGCCTCACATATTTGTGCACATAAGCACATAATTGCTAAGCCATGTCCACTCACGTCACTAACGTCGTCCATGTATTTTCCTTACCAAACGACCTCCAATTGTAGTGAAATTTGGATATATGCTAGACACAATGAGTACTTTCATATGTCCGGACCTTGTCCGAGGAAATTTTAATATTTCTCGGTGATGCTTGGGGTTGAAGATGGTCACTTAATCATGGGTCGAATTTTCAAAAAGTACATGTTAGAGCCATAGTTTTGAGTTTTTCTCATTAATGAAATATTGATGTTACATTGACTTCGATGTGTTAAATATTGCACACATTTTGAAGAAAGTTTGGGGGGTTCTTGCATGTCAATGATATTCTTTATCGTTTTCTTATTTCAAGAACTTGATACACTTTATTCCTTACTTTTGTAGGATGCTGCCGAAGAGAACATCAAAAGGTAAAGAAAAAGTTGGTTCCTCCTCTGGCACAGCCCGCACCAGAGAGCTAATAGGAGGTGTGCGAAGATTTCGAGATGCAGAAACATTAGCTCGATACGAGAACATAATACGCTATTGGGGCATGATACCAAAGAGACAAGTCTGGTTAGATGATTTCTGTGGTTTTGAGTTGACAAATCTGATACAAATCTGTGGATGGGAGAAGATTATAGAAAAGCCACACCCGGTTTATGAAAGTATAGTTTGCAAATTTTATGCAAATTTCAATAGTGAAATTGAGACTCCGAATTCTGAACACTTACACCAGACGTGGGTCCGAGGTGAGTGGATAATGTTCTCCCCAGCCGTCATTCATGACTTCTACAATCTTAATTTGGACAATGTGGTCCCGATTCCCACTCAATTCAATTGGAATAAAGTGGCGGAGGTTCTCTTGGGAAGAGAAAATGCTTGGCCCCTACCCACTATAGAGTGGCATCAAATTGAGCTTACTCCCTCCATAGCCATCCTCTGGGTCTTCATGTGCCATAACATCGAACCCACATCGCATCGAACAACTTTCCCAGATCAAACTGCTGGGTTCATATATCATTTATTCCGGGGATGCAAAGTTGATTTGGCTACTCTTATCTATGATCAGATACAAAATTTGGGGACTGGAGAGATAGGCAGTCTTCGATGATCTTCCCTAGTCTGATTAGTGGGATATGTCTTGTCGCCGATGTTACAGTTGAGGCAGGGGAGATGCCTGAGAAATCAAGCCCATTGATAAAGCTCACTATATTTGAAGCTCAAGAACGAGCTAGGGTAAGGAAGAGAGAACAAGACAGACTTGAGCAGCAAAGACAAAATGCGCAGGAAGAAGGACAAGCAGCTGAAGATTTACACTTACCACAAGCCCCGCCACAACCACTTGAGATGGATTCGTAGCTACTTCGACAGATATTTGCCACAGCCACTGGAACTAGCAGGGATATACAAAATCTCCAGCAGAGGTTCGAGACGATGATCACCACTGTTGAAAAAGTGCAGAGAGACCTCTACTCCTCCCGAGACTACACAAAAGGTGCTATGAACGAAGCCACAATTGCAAGAAGGGAAGTAGAGACTATGAATGGTAGGTTCAACATGTATGCTGGGAGAATGGATGGCATACAGTGGCGTGTGAACGAAACTTAGGATCGCTTGGGAAATATGGAAAGTAGTCTTCAAGCCATTCAGGCCGAGCAAGCACAGCAGTCCGAGTTGCTGAGACAAGTCCTATCTCGCCTCCCACCTCCTCCTGAAGATGATGCTGCGGGTCCCAGCTTCACATCACAGCCACCGAATTGATCAGGGGAGTTTTGTTAATCTCTTATTGCCAAGTTGTGTCAATGTTTTAAATTCTACCATTTTAACTTTACATTTTACATTGAGGACAATGTATTGTATAAGTTTGGGGGATGGTAGCATAATTTCAAACTAATATTCGGCATGTAATTATTTTGCATATTCACAATCCATCATTAATTTTGACAAGTTTTTGCATGGTGCATGCTTGATGAGTGAGTCTTGATGAACTTTTGCATGCTTGTGTGGGTTTGGTAGCCTTGCCAGCTATGATGTGATTATTGGACATGTATATGTCCAATAATCACATTCTTTTGCAGGATTTAATTGGCTAATACTTGTTGATGCATTGCTTGACATTCTTTTGCGCGCCACTCATGCTTCACGTGTTAAGTTATTGATTGGAATTTGAGAATAAATTAGGAGAAATCTAGAATAACCCTCTATAACATTAACCCGAAATACCACTTTAAGATAGTTTGGAGATAATTGAGCCATTGTAGGGAAACATGGATATAAGTGGGGGATCTGTGCATGAAATTATAATGTGTGGATTGTTTAAACTCGAAAGGTGAGAAATAGGTGAAAGCTTTAAGTGAGGATGGTTTTGGAAATCAAATGTCTAGAAAAACAAAGAAGGGGCATAAAGTAAAAAGTGGAAAATTATCACTTCTCTCAAAAAGCCTTTATGACTCGAGCAAGTAAGTCTGTAAGGGTTTAAAACCTGATGCCCTAATGCCAACTGGTTTTGGAGTTGTCGGCCTAAAGCTCGTTACAAGGGTCATATAGAAAGTAAGAAAAAGGAGAATTGATAAAAAGTCATCTTATCGAGCCTTTATAACTCGAGTGAATAAGACTGCAAGAGTTTAAAACCTGGTGCCCTAAAACCAACTGGTTTGGGAGTCATCGCCTAAAGCTCATTACATGGGTTATATAGAAAGTAAATGAGAAGATGACACACAAAAAATAAAAAATAAAAAATAAAAAAATAAAAGCCCTCATTGGACATTTGGTTGATAGAACTATAACCTCAATGCGAGGCAAGTAGCTTAGTTCAATCCTAAAGGTTGAAGCAATCAAAATAAGGAGAGTCTCTACTTGTTGATATGTGAACTTGTAATGGTAAAATCTATCCAAACTAAGAGACAGTAAGGATTAGGATTGTTTAAACTCCTAACCTTAGAATACACCCCGGAGAAATTGTGTGAAAAGAATACATTTGGGGATTGTGTATCTCTCGAGTGACGGAAGGATAAATTTGACCACTATGGGTAGGGAATAAACTAATCATAAGCTTGATATGTTGGCATGAGTTCACACACACACGTTGAGTATTGCATTTGATGAGTAAAGGTAGATTCAATTCTTGCACTCTTGATATTGTTTCTATTATTATTACTAAGTCCAATCCTGAGACACGGCAAACTATTAAGCCATGTTTGTTTAGCATTAAGTCACTACATTGTTTGAGGATAAACAATAGTTTAAGTTTGGGGGATTTGATAAGTGTGTTTTTACACACTTATTTAGCTCACAAACATGACTTAAACATGGGCAAAGTAGTTGAATTGTGACTTAATCTTGTTAAATTCATGCAATGTAGGTGTTTCTATGGAAAAGATGGAATTTAGAAGAAAAGAGCTGGAAAAGGACCAAAATGAAACAAAGCGATAGTTCGGGGACCAAAGGTGCAAATATTGGAAAGTTGAGCTAAAGTGTAGAACTAGAATGAAAATATAATAAGTATGAGATTGAGGATGATACAAGATGATCGGAGGAAGAAAGAAGTAACAGTGGATTGAATTGAAGAAAAGTGAAAGATGAAGGACTAAATTGCAATTAATCAAAAGATGAGCCGAGCAAGTGATCAAGGAATTGATTGACCCAAACATCAATTAGGAGTAAATATTTGATAATGGAATAAAGGAAAGAAAGAAAAGAGATCAAAAAAAGAGAAAACGGAGTTCAGGAACCAAAATAGCAAGGTTGTAAAGTTACAACCTTGCGGCCGCATGTAACTATACCATGCTGCCGCACATGAGGAGGCAGGGATATTATGGAGGCAGATCACTTGACCCATGTGGTCGCATGGGATTCGTGATCCTAGTGACTTTAGTTTGATCCAGCTCCATAAATTAGTTTTTGAATTTGCATAATTTCATTTACTTGAGTGTTTGAGTCGTATAATTAGAGAAAATTTCAAAATTAGTGTTTCTAAATGAGAAATTAGGGTTTTCAATAGATATTAGGGTTTTTAATTGAAAATAGGGCTTTTTTCATTTAAACCATATTTTCACTCAATTAGATTCGGTTAAGGCTAGATTATATAGAATTGAACTACTCAATCTCTGAGGGACGCTATTTGGACTTTTTAAAATCCACTTTATTACTTGTTACAAACCGTACACTTGTGGTAGTTTTAAATCAAAAGAATTATTTCGTGAATAGTGTACATGTAGCAAGGTTCTTATCGATTGAACTTTGAAATTTATACACTGATTTTTGACACGTTGTTTGACACCTGCATTGTTGTTAAGTGTCAATTGGATGGGAAAACTATTTCAAATTTAAACTGTCCAATAAGTTAATATCACGTGGCAAAGTGTACACCATAGTGTACATGTAGCAAGGTTCTTATCGACTGAGTTTTGCAATTTGTACACTAATTTTTGACACGTTGTTTGATACTTACATCGTTGACACACACTTACATTGTTGTCAAGCGTCAATTGGATGCGAAAACTGTTTGAAATTTAAACTATACAATAGGGTAATGTCACGTGGTAAAGTGTAAATTAAAGTGTACACCATAGTGTGCAAGTAGCATGGTTCATACCGATTGAACTTTACTATTTGTAAACTGATTTTTGACACGTTGTTTGACATTTGCATTGTTGTCAAGTATAAATTGGATAGGAAAGCTGTTTGAAATTTAAATTGTTCAAGAGGCTAATCTCACGTGGCAAAGCGTAAATTAAAGTGTATGCCATAATGTACATGTAGTAAGGTTCTTATTGATTGAACTTTTCTATTTGTACACCGATTTTTGACACGCTGTTTGACACTTGCATTGGTGTCAAGTGTCAATTGGATGAGAAAAACTATTTGAAATTTAAACTGTCAAACAGGGTAATCTCACATGGCAAAGTGTAAACTAAAGTGTACATCATAGTGTACATGTAGCAAGGTTCTTACCGATTAAACTTTGCTATTTGAGCACTGATTTTTGACACCTTGTTTGACACTTATATTGTTGTCAATTGTCAATTGGATGGGAAAACTATTTGAAATTAAAACTATCCAAGAGGATAATGTCACGTGCCAAAGCGTAAATTAAAGTGTATACTATAGTGTACATGTAGCAAGGTTCTTACCGATTTAACTTTGCTATTTGTACACCAATTTTTGACACGTTGTTTGACACTTGCATTGTTGTCAAGTTTCAATTGGATGGGAAAACTCTTTGAAATTTAAACTGTCCAACTGGGTAATATCACGTGGCAAAGTGTAAATTAAAGTGTACACTATGGTGTACATGTAGCATGGTTCATTCCGATTGAACATTGCTATTTGTACACCGATTTTTGACATGTTGTTTGACACTTGCATTGTTTTCAAGTGTCAATTGGGTGAGAAAACTGTTTGACATTTATACTGTCCAACAGGATAATGTCACGTGGCAAAGTGTAAACTAAAGTGTACACCAAAGTGTACATGTAGCATGGTTCATACCGATTGAACTTTGCTATTGTACACTAATTTTTGACATGTTGTTTGACACTTAAGTTGTTGTCAAGTGTCAATTGGATGGGAAAACTATTTGAAATTTAAACTGTCCAATAGGGTAATATCACGTGGCAAAGTGTACATGTAGCAAGGTTCTTATTGATTGAACTTTGCAATTTGTACACTGATTTTTGACACGTTGTTTGAGACTTGCATTGTTGTCAAGTGTCAATTGGATGGGAAAAGTGTTTGAAATTTAAATTGTCCAATAGGGTAATATCTGTAACGCCCGAGATATTTATCGACTTAAATTTGAGGAGTTACCGATATCATTCCATAATCATACATCAAGGGGAAATAAAATTTAAAACTTAAAACCTTAATTTATTGAAACTCAAACACTGAATCAAGTAAACATAGTGTCATAAATAGACTTAAAGAGAAACATAAAATGTCTTACCAAATTTATTATGGATTCCTAAAAAAAATTTCTTTTACTTGGCAACCTGCGCACTACTCAGCCACCATCCACGTTGACCAATCTGACCTGAAATGTTAAATTTGAAGGGATGAGTATTACTCAGTAGGATACGTACGTCCAAACAATATAATAACTTTTATGACATGAATTTACAACATTCCATACCATCATTTCATCAAGAGCAATCGGTGATCAATTGAATACTCTAACATAGTTGAGAGGACCCGAAGGAGATCTCACATTTCATTTCATTTCATTTCATAGCGACCCACATGTCAATTAGCATTTCATGAAATAAATCACGTAAAAAAATTATAATATTGTAAAGATAAATCACTTGCACATAGTAACCTACCTCGTTAAATCAAAGAATTTTTGCAAGAATAATCCAAGAGAATATTTCAATTTCTAGACTTCTGCGGCTTCCTTGAACGTAGTTAAAATGGAGAATGGCTTTCTGCTTTTAAAATATGTGCCAACGATTTTGACTTTTGCAGAATATTTATAGTGGAAAAAAAAAGAGTCTTGGTGCCCTTGAAATTGAGAAACCGTTTATGTGTGTGGAATAGATGGACATTAAAAAGCAAGGAAGCTATTGAATTTAAAGAACAGAACCAAAGTTAAAAGAATGGTGTTCTTGGCAAAATATGTGTACGGCATTAGTATTTATAGGCAACATAAAGTAGTTGATAAGGGTTAGAATTGTATTAGTTATTATCCTCCATAAGGTTGAAATCTATCCAAATGAAGGATAATTATAAATCTAGAGTAATCATTGTGTGGTTAGATTTATATAGTTACGATGTGTACAATCTCAGTTTTAATTTGTAGAAAAATAAATGGAATTTACCTATTTAATTGGTGAGAATTTAAAAGTGTCCCATATCGCTTTATAATTCAATATAATGATAACACAAATTATAAGATTAAAACAAAGATAAACTGTATTGTATATGATACAAACCTACTTTGCAAAATTATACAATTCACGTGTAAACCAATGGAAGAAAACTGAATTTTCTGCCGTGGATTTTAATTGGATGGCAGAAGTTGGATATGGTTAAATCCTTTTTCAAATTAGGGATAAATATGATTATATAATAAAATATTATATTCTTTTGCTAATTAAAAAAAATATTCATTTGAAACGAAAATCAATTTCTTATTTGATTTCTACAAAATAATCTTTATTATCTTTTATCAAACCCAGATCGAAAGTGGCCAGCTTCCATATAATTTGATTTCACTAGGAATAAAGTCACGTCTAACTACTAAATGAATTTATCTGTAAAGATTCTTTTACTCATAATAATTCTTTAATCATTCTTATCTTAATTTAGCCCTATCCAAATTGATGGTATCTAAATTTTAATATACATAATTAATTACGATCTATCAAATGAGTCTAATAATGCTATAGTAATATGGTCTAAATCGATAACTAACATTATTATTATTATTATTATTATTATTATTATTATTATTATTATTATTATTATTATTATTATATGTCCTTTAATTCAAGCTTTAAAAAGGGCCTAATATTGATAGGACAATTGATTCCATCAATAGCAAACAATTTTGACTCAATTAAATAAAAGTATAAATTTATATTTGTTGCCACTTTGTCTCCTCGACTATAAAGATATTCATATATATCCAACTTAGCTATTAGGCATCGCCAATTTACTCACATAAAGGCTTGACTAGACCGAAAAAAATTTGTATACTAATTTTTGACACGTTGTTTGACACTTACATTGTTGATGCACATTTACATTGTTGTTAAGTGTCAATTGGATGGAAAAACTGTTTGAAATTTAAACTGTACAATAGGGTAATGTCACGTGGTAAAATGTACACCATAGTGTACAAGTAGCATGGTTCATACCGATTGAACTTTGCTATTTGTACACTGATTTTTGAAACATTGTTTGACATTTGTGATGTTGTCAAGTGTAAATTGGATGGGAAACCTGTTTGAAATTTAAACTGTCAAACAAGACAATGTCACGTGGCAAAGTGTAAACTAAAAGTGTTCACCATATTGTACATGTAGCAAGGTCCTTACCGATTGAAATTTGCTATTTGTACACTTATTTTGGACATGTTGTTTGACACTTACATTGTTGTCAAGTGTCAATTGTATGGGTAAACTATTTGAAATTTAAACTGCCCAATAGGGTAATGTCACGTGGTGAAGTGTAAACTAAAGTGTACACCATAGTGTACATGTACAAAGGTTCTCATTGATTGAACTTTGCTATTTGTACATTGATTTTTGACACGTTGTTTAACACTTGTATTGTTGTCAAGTGTCAATTGGATGGCAAAATTGTTTGAAATTTAACCTGCCCAACAGGGTAATGTCACGTGCAAAGTGTAAACTAAAGTATACACCATAGTATACATGTAGCAAGGTTCTTACCAATTGAACTTTGCTGTTTGTAAACTGATTTTTGACACGTTGTTTGAAACTTGCATTGTTTTCAAGTGTTAATTGGATTGGAAAATTGTATAAAATTTAAACTATCCTACAGGGTAATGTCACGTAGTAAAGTGCAAACTAAAGTGTACACCATAGTGTACATGTAGCAAGGTTCTTTCCGATTGAACTTTGCTATTTGTACACTGATTTTTGACACGTTGTTTGACACATGCATTGTTGTCAAGTGTCAATTGGATGGAAAAGCTATTTGAAATTTATACTCTCTAAAGGGTAGTGACACGAGGGAAAGTGTGAACAAAAGTGTACACCATAGTGTGCATGTGGCAAGGTCCTTACCTATAGAACTTTGCTATTTGTATACTAATTTTTGACACGTTGTTTGACATCGGCATTGTTGTCAAGTGTCAATTGGATGGGAAAACTATTTGAAATTTAAACTATCCAACAACGTAGTGTCAGGTGGCAAAGTGTAAACTAAAGTGTACACCATAGTGTTCATGCGGCAAGGTTCTTACCGATTGAATTTTGCTATTTGTACACTGATTTTTGACATGTTGTTTGACACTTGCATTGTTTTCAAGTGTCAATTCGATGGAAAACGGTTTAAAATTTAAACTGTCAAACAGGTTAATATCACGTGGTAATGTGTAAACTAAAGTGTACACCATAGTGTAAATGTAGCAAGGTTTTTACCGATTTAACATTGCTTTTTGTACATTGATTTTTGACACATTGTTTGACACTTATATTGTTGTAAGTGTCAATTGGATGCAAAAATTGTCTGAAATTTAAATTGTCCAACAGGGTAATGTCATGTGGCAAAGTGTAAACTAAATTGTACACCATAGTGCACGTGTAGCAAGGTCCTTACCGATTGAACTTTGCTATTTGTACACCAATTTTTGACACGTTGTTTGGCACTTGCATTGTTGTCAAGTGTCAATTAGATGGAAAAACTGTTTGAAATTTAAACTGTCCAACAGGGTAATGTCACGTGGTAAAGTGTAAACTAAAGTGTTCACCATAGTGTATATGTAGCAAGGTTCTTGCCGATTGTACTTTGCTATTTGTACATTGATTTTTGACACGTTGTTTAACACTTGCGTTGTTGTCAAATCAATTGGATGGGAAAATTGTTTAAAATTTAAACTATCCAGCATGGCAATTTCACGTGGCAAAGTGTAAACTAAAGTGCACATGTAGCAAGGTCCTTACCGATTTAACTTTTTCATTTGTACCCTGATTTTTGACACGTTATTTGACACTTACATTGTTGTAAAGTGTCAATTGTATGGGAAAACTGTTTGAAATTTAAACTATCCAACATTGCAATGTAACGTGGTGAAGTGTAAACTAAAGTGTACATGTAGGAAGGTCCTTACCGATTGAACTTCGCTATTTGTACACTGATTTTTAACACGTTGTTTGACACTTAAATTGTTGACAAGTGTTTATTAGGTGGGAAAACTGTTTGAAATTTAAACTGTCCAATATTGTAAAGTGTAAAGTAAACCGTACACCATTGTGTACATTCAGAAATGTCCTTACCGATTGAACTTTTCTATTTGTATACCAATTTTTGACACGTTGTTTGACACTTACATTGTTGCCAAGTGTCAATTAGATGGAAAAACTGTTTGAAATTTAAGTTGTCCAACGGGGTAATGTCACGTGGCAAAGTGTAAACTAAAGTGTTCACCATAGTGTACAGGCCTTAAGATCCAACCGATTGAAGTTTGCTATTTGTATACTGATTTTTGACACATTTTTTAACACTTGCATTGTTGAAAAGCGTCAATTTGATGGGAAAACTGTTATTTGTACACTTATTTTTACCACGTGGTTTGATACTTGCATTGTTGTCAAGTGTCAATTGAATGGAAAAACTGTTTGAAATTTAAACTGTCGAACAGCGTAATTTCACGTGGCAAAGTGTAAATTAAAGTGTATACCATAGTGTGCATATAGCAAATTTCTTACCGATTGAATTTGCTATTTGTACACTAATTTTTGACACGTTGTTTGACACTTGCATTGTTGTGAAGTGTCAATTGGATGAGAAAACTGTTTGAATTTCAAACTGTCCAACATGATGATGTCACATGAAAAAGTATAAACTAAAGTGTACACCATAGTGTATATGTAGTAAGGTCCTTACCGATTGAACTTTGCTATTTATACACTGAATTTTTTGACACATTGTTTAACACTTGCATTGTTGTCTAGTGTCAATTGGATGGGAAAATTGTTTGAAATATAAACTGTCCAACAGGGTAATGTCACGTGGCAAAATGTAAATTAAAGAGTTCACCATTGTGTACATGTAACAAGGTTCTTATTGATTGAACTTTGCTATTTGTACACTAATTTTTGACACATTGTTTGACACTTGCATTGTTGTCAAGTGTCAATTGGATGGGAAAACAGTTTGAATTTTAAACTGTCCAACATGACAATATCACATGGTAAAGTGTAAACTAAAGTGTACACCATAGTGTATATGTAGCGAGGTCCTTACTGATTGAACTTTGTTATTTATACACTGAATTTTTTGACACATTGTTTAACACTTGCATTATTGTCAAGTGTCAATTGGATGAAAAATTGTGTGAAATATAAACTGTCCAACAGGGTAATGTCACGTGGCAAAATGTTAACTAAAGTGTTCACCATTGTGTACACGTAGCAAGGTTCTTACTGATTGAACTTTGCTATTTATACACTAATTTTTGACACGTTGCTTGACACTTGGATTGTTGTCAAGTGTGAATTGGATGGGATAATGTTTGAAATTTAAACGGTCCAACTTGGCAATGTCACGTGGCAATGTGTAAACTAAAGTGTACACCATAATGTACATGTAGCATGGTCCTTACCGATTGAACATTGCTATTTGTACATCGATTTTTGACACGTTGCTTGACACTTGCATTGTTGTCAAGTGTCAATTAGATGGGAAAACTGTTTCAAATTTAAACTGTCCAACTGGGTAATGTCACGTGGCAAAGTGTAAATGAAAGTGTTCACCATAGTGTAAATGTAGCAAGGTTCTTACCGATTGAACTTCGCTGTTTGTGCACCGATTTTTAACACGTTGTGTGACACTTGCATTGTTGTCAAATGTCAATTGGATGGGAAAACTATTTGAAATATAAGCTGTCCAACAGGGTAATGTCACATGACAAATTGTAAACTAAAGTGTACACCATGGTGTACATGTAGCAAGGTTCTTACCGATTGAACTTTGTTATTTGTACATCGATTTTTGACATGTTGTTTGACACTTGCATTGTTGTCTAGTGTCAATTAGATGGGAAAACTGTTTGAAATTTAAACTGTTCAACATGGAAATGTCATGTCAGAAAGTGTAAACTAAAGTATACACCATAGTGTACATGTAGCAAGGACCTTATCAATTGAACTTTGCTATTTGTATACCGATTTTTGACACGTTGATTGACACATGCATCGTTGTCAACTGTCAATTAGATGGGAAAACTGTTTGAAATTTAAATTGTCCAACAGGGTAATGTCATGTGGCAAAGTGTAAACTAAGGTGATCACCATAGTGTACATGTAGCAAGGTTCTTACCGATTGAACTTTGCTATTTGTACACTGATTTTTGACTCGTTTTTGACACTTGCATTGTTGACACGCGTCAATTGGATGGGAAAATTATTATTCGTGCGCTGATTTTTGACGCGTTGTTTGATACTTGCATTGTTGTCAAGTATCAATTGGATGGAAAAACTGTTTGAAATTTAAATGGTCCAACCGAGCAATGTCATGTGGCAAAGTATAAACTAAAGTGTACACCATAGTGTACGTGTAGCAAATTTCTTGCCAATTGAACTTTGCTATTTGTACACCGATTTTTGACATGTTGTATGACACTTGCATTGTTGTCAAATGTCAATTGGATGGGAAAACTGTTTGAAATTTAAACTGTCCAACATGGCAATGTCGCATGCCAATGTGTAACCTAAAGTGTACGCCATAGTGTACATGTAGCAAGGTCCTTATCGATTAAACTTGGCAATTTGTTCACTGATTTTTGACACGTTGTTGGACACTTGCATAGTTGTCAAGAAACAATTCGATAGGAAAACTGTTTTAAATTTAAACTATCCAGCAGGGTAATGTCACGTGGCAAAGTATAAGTTAAAGTGTGCACCGTGGTGTACATGTATCAGGGTCCTTACCGATTGAACATTGCTATTTGTAAATTGATTTTTTTGACACGTTGTTTGACACTTGCATTGTTGACAAGTGTCAATTGAATGGAACAACTGTTATTTGTATATTGATTTTTGACATGTTGTTTGATAGTTGCATTGTTGTTAAGTGTCAACTGGATGGAAAAACTGTTTGAAATTTAAACTGTCTAACAGGGTAATGTCACGTGGCAAAGTGTAAACTAAAGTGTACACCATAGTGTACATGTAGCAAATTTCTTACAGATTGAACTTTGCTATATGTACACTGATTTTTCACACGTTGTTTGACACTTGCATTGTTGTCAAGTGACAATTTGATGGAAAAATTGTTTGAAATTTAAACTATCCAATGTGGCAATGTCATGTGGCAAAGTGTAAATTAATGTGTACACCATAGTGTACATGTAGTGAGGTTCTTACCGATTGAACTTTGCTATTTGTTCACTGATTATTGACCTATTGTTTGACACTTGTATTGTTGTCAAGTGTAAATTAGGCGGAATTTTTTTTTGAAATTTAAACTGTCCAACAGGGTAATGTCACGTGGGAAAGTGTAAACTTAAGTGTACACCATAGTGTAAATGTAGCAAATTTCTTACCGATCGAACTTTCCTATTTGTACACTGATTTTTGACACGTTGTTTGACACTTGCATTGTTGTCAAGTGTCAATTGGATGGGAAAATTGGTTGAAATTTAAGCTGTCCAACAGGGTAATGTCACGTGGCAAAGTGCAAACTAAAGTGTTCACCATGGTGTACATGTAGCAAGGTTCTTACCGATTGAACTTTGCTATTTTGTACACCGATTTTTGACACTTGCATTGTTGTCGAGTGTTAATTAGTCGGGAAAACTATTTGAAATTTAAACTGTCTAACAGGATAATGTCATGTGGTAAAGTGTAAACTAAAGTGTTCACCATAGTGTACATGTAGCAATGTTCTTACGGATTGAACTTTGCTATTTGTACACTGATTTTTGACACGTTGTGTGACACTTGCATTGTTGACAAATGTCAATTTGGTGGGAAAACTATTTAAAATTTAAACTGTCCAACGGGGTAATGTCATGTGGCAATGTGTAAACTAAAGTGTACACCATAGTGTATTTGTAGCAAGGTTCTTACCAATTGAACTTTGCTATTAGCATACTGATTTTGGACATGATGTTTGATACTTGCATTGTTGTAAAGTGTCAATTGGATGGGAAAACAATTTGAAATTTAAACTGTACAAAAGGTAATGTCAGGGGACAAAGTGTAAACTAAAGTGTACACCTTAGTGTACATTTAGCAAGTTCTTACCGATTAAACACTACTATTTGTACACCGATGTTTGACATGTTGTTTGATACTTGCATGGTTTTCAAGTGTCAATTGGATGGAAAAACTGTTTGAAATTTAAATTGTCCAATAGGGTAATGTCATGTGGCAAAGTGTAAATTAAAGTGTACACCATAGTGTACACGTAGCAAGGTTCTTATTGATTGAACTTCGCTATTTGTACACTAATTTTTGACACGTTTTTTGATGCTTGTATTGTTGTCAAGAGTCAATTGGATGGGAAAACTGTTTGAAATTTAAACTGACCAGCAGGGCAGTGTCACGTGGCAAAGTGTAAACAAAAGTGTACGCCATCGTGTACATGCCGCAAGGTTCTTAACAATTGAACGTTGCTATTTGTACACTAATTTTTTACACATTGTTTGTGACTTGCATTGTTGTCAAGTGTCAATTTGATGGGAAAATTGTTTGAAATTTAAACTGTCCAACAGTGTAATGTCACGTGGCAAAGTGTAAACTTTAAGTGTACTCCATGGTGTACATATGGCAAGGTTCTTACCGATTGATCTTTGCTATTTGTACACTAATTTTGGAAACGTTGTTTGACACTTGCATTGTTTTCAAGTGTCAATTGCATGGGAAAACTGTTTGAAATTTAAACTATCCAACAGGGTAATGGCATGTCGCAAAGTGTAAACTAAAATGTACACCATAGTATACATGTAGTAAATTTCTTACTGATTGAACTTTGCTATTTGTACACTAATTTTTGACACATTGTTTGACACTTTTGTTGTTATCAAGTGTCCGTTGGATGGAAAAGCTATTTCAAATTTAAACTGTCCAACATGGCAATGTCACATGGCAAAGTGTAAACTAAACTGTACACCATAGTGTACATGTAGTAAGGTCCTTACCGATTGAACTTTGCTATTTGTACACCAATTTTTGACATGTTGTTCCACACTTGCAATATTGTCAAATGTCAATTGGATGGGAAAATAGTTTGAAATTTAAACTGTCCAACAGGGTAATATCACGTGGCAAAGTGTAAACCAAAGTGTACACCATAGTGTACATGTAGCATGGTTCATACCGATTGAACTTCACTATTTCTACCCTATTTTTTGACACTTCGTTTTACACTGCATTATTGTCAAGTGTCAATGGAATGGGAAAACTATTTGAAATCTAAACTGTCCAACAGGGTAATTTCATGTGACAAATTGTAAACTAAAGTGTACACCATTGTGTACATGTAGCAAGGTTCTTACCGATTGAACTTTGCTATTTGTACACTGATTTTTTACACATTGTTTGACACTTGCACTCTTGTCGAGTGTCAATTGGAAGGGAAAACTATTTGAAATTTAAACTGTCCAACAGGATAATGTCACACGGCAAAGTGTACACCATAGTATACATGTAGAGAGGTCCTTACCGATTGACCTTTTCTATTTGTACATTGAATTTTGACACATTGTTTGACACTTGCATTGTCGTTAAGTGTCACTTAGATGGAAAAACTCTTTGTAATTTAAACTATCCAATAGGGTAATGTTACGTGGTAAAGTGTAAACTAAAGTGTACACCATAGTGTACATGTAGCAAGGTCCTTACCGATTGAACTTTGTTATTTGTATACTGATTTTGGACACGTTGTTTGACACTTACATTGTTGTCAAGTGTCAATTGGATGGAAAAACCGTTTGAAATTTAAATTGTCCAACAGGGTAAGGTTGTGCGGTAAAGTGTGAACTAAAGTGTACACCATAGTGTACATGCATCAAATTTCTTACCGATTGAACTTTGCTATTTGTGCACTGATTTTTGACATGTTGTTTGACACTTGCATCGTTGTCAAGTGTCAATTGGATGGGAAAACTCTTTGAAATTTAAACTGTCCAACATGGCAATGTCATGTGGCAAAGTGTAAACTAAAGTATACACCATAGTGTACATGTAGCAAGGTCCTTACCGATTGAACTTTGCTATTTGTACACCGATTTTTGACACGTTGTTTGACACTTGTATTGTTGTCAAGTGTCAATTGGATGGGAAAACTTCTTTTTGTACGAAGATTTTTTACATGTTGTTTGACACTTGCATTGTTATCAAGTGTCAATTGGATGGGAAAACTATTTGAAATTTAAATTGTCCAACGGGGTAATGTCAAGCGGCATAGTTTAAACTAAAGTAAACACCCTAGTGTACATGTAGCAAGGTTCTTACTGATTGAACTTTGCAATTTGTATGCTGATTTTTGACACGTTGATTGACATTTGCATTGTTGTCGAGTGTCAATTGGAAGGGAAAACTGTTTGAAATTTAAATTGTCCAACAGGGTAATGTTGCGTGATAAAGTGTACACCATAGTGTACATGTTGCAAGGTTCTTGCTGATTGAACTTTACAATTTATACATGGATTTTTGACATGTTGTACGACACTTGCATTGTTGTCAAGTGTCAATTGGATGAAAAAACTATTTGAAATTTAAACTGTCAAGTGGGGCAGTGTCACATGGCTAAGTATAAACTAAAGTGTACTTGTCGTAAGGTTCTTACCGATTGAACTTTGCTATTTGTACATTGATTTTTGACATTTTGTTTGACATTTGTATTGTTGTCAAGTGTCAATTGGATGGGAAAACTCTTTCAAATTTAGACTGTCAAATAGGCTAATCTCATGTGGCAAAGTCTAAACTAAAGTGTATACCATAGTATACATGTAACAAGGTTCTTACCAATTGAACTTCGCTATTTGTACACTGATTTTGGACTTGTTGTTTGACACTTGTATTGTTGTCAAGTGTCAATTGGATGGGAAAGCTGTTTGAAATTTAAACTGTCCAAAAGGGTAATGTCACGTTGCAAAGTGTAGACAAAAGTGTGTTCACCATAGTGTACATGTAGCAAGGTTCTTACCAATTGAACATTGCTAATTGTACACTGATTTTGGACACGTTGCTTGATACTTGCATTGTTTTCAATTGTCAATTGGATTGGAAAACTGTTTGAAATTTAAACTA
The DNA here is from genome assembly GCF_002742605.1 of Olea europaea var. sylvestris. Taxonomy (NCBI): domain Eukaryota; kingdom Viridiplantae; phylum Streptophyta; class Magnoliopsida; order Lamiales; family Oleaceae; genus Olea; species Olea europaea. The sequence continues at coordinate 765,180 of NW_019235741.1, forward strand.
TCCAACAGGGAAATGTCACTTGGTAATGTGTAAACTAAAGTGTACACCATAATTTACACGAAGCAAGGTTCTTACCGATTGAACTTTGCTATTTGTACACCGATTTTTGACACGTTGTTTGACACTTGCATTGTTGTCAAGTGCCAATTGGATGGGAAAACTATTTGAAATTTATATTGTCTAATAGGGTAATGTCACGTGGCAAAGTGTGAACAAAAGTGTACACCATAGTGTACATGTCGCAAGATCCTTTCCGATTGAACTTTGCTATTTTTACACTGATTGTTGACATGTTATTTGATACTTGCATTGTTGTCAAGTGTCAATTAGATGGGAAAACAGTTTCAACTTTAAATAGTCCAATAGGGTAATGTCATGTGGCAAAGTGTAAACTAAAGTGTACACAATAGTGTACATGTGGCATGGTCTTTTCTGATTTGACTTTGCTATTTGTACACTAATTTTTTACACATTTTTTGACACTGTATTGTTGCTAAGTGTCAATTGGATGGGAAAACTGTTTATAATTTTAATTGTCCAACATGATAATGTCACATGGCAAAGTGTAAACTAAAGTGTATACCATAGTGTACATGTAGCATGGTTAATACCGATTGAACTTTGCTATTGTACACTGATTTTTGACATGTTGTTTGAAACTTGTATTGTTGTCAAGTATCTATTGGATGGGAAAACTGTTTCAAATTTAAATAGTCCAACAGGGTAATGTCACGTGGCAAAGTGTATATGTAGCAAAGTTCTTACCCATTGAACTTTCTAATTTGTACACTGATGTTTGACACGTTGCTTGACACTTGCATTAGCTTCAAGTGTTAATTGGATGGAAAAACTGTTTGAAATTTAAACTGTACAACAGGGTAATGTCACGTGGTAAAGTGTAAATTAAAGCGTACACCATAGTGTACATGTAGCATGGTTCATACCGATTGAACTTCGCTATTTATACACTAATTTTTTACACGTTATTTGATACTTGCATCGTTGTCAAGTGTCAATTGGATTGAAAAATTGTTTGAAAGTTAAACTGCCCAATAGGGTATTGTCAAGTGGTAAAGTGTGAACAAATGTGCACACTATAGTGTACATGCAGCAAGGTACTTATCGATTGAACTTTACTATTTGTACGCTGGTTTTTGACACATTGGTTGGCACTTGCATTGTTTTCAGGTGTCAATTGGATGGGAAAATGATTTGAAATTTATACTGTCTAACAGTGTAATGTATCGTGGCAAAGTGTGAACAAAAGTGTGCACCATAGTGAATATGTAGCAAGGTCCTTACCTATTGAACTTTGCTATTTGTACACGGATTTTTGACACGTTGTTTTACACTTGCATTGTGTCAAGTGTCAATAGGATGGGAAAACTATTTGAAATTTAAACTATGTAATAGGGTAATGTCACATGGGAAAAACACAAACTAAAGTGTACGCCATATTGTACATGCAGCAAGGTCCTTATTGATTGAACTTTGTTATTTGTACATTGATTTTTGACACATTGTTTGACACTTGTGTTGTTGTTAAGTGTCAATTAGATAGGAAAACTGTTTGGAATTTAAACTGTCTAACAGGGTATTGTCATGTGGTTAAGTGTAAACTAAAGTGTACACCATAGAGTGCATGTAGCAAGGTTCGTACCGACTGAACTTTGCTATTTGTACACTGATATTTAACACGTTGTTTGACACTTGCATTGTTGTCAAGTGCCAATTGGATAGGAAAATTGGTTGAAATTTATACTGTCCAACAGCGTAATGTCACGTGGCAAAGTGTGAACAAATGTGTACACCATAGTGTACATGTAGCAAGGACCTTATCGATTGAACTTTGCTATTTGTACATTGATTTTTTACACATTTTTTGACACTTGCATTGTTGTCAACTGTCAATTGGATGGGAAACTTGTTTGTAATTAACATGGTAATGTCATGTGGCAAAGTGTAAACTAAATTGTACACCATAGTGTACAATTTAGCACGGTTATTACCGGTTGAACTTTGTTATTTGTATACTGATTTTTGACACCTTGTTTATACTTGCGTTGTTGTCAAGCGTCAATTGAATGGGAAAACTATTTGAAATTTTTACTATCTAACGGGGCAATGTCAAATGGCAAAGTGCAAACTAAAGTGTACACCATAGTGTACATTAGCAAGGTTCTTACCGATTGAACTTTGCTATTCGTAAACCAATTTTTGACTCGTTGTTTGACACTAGCATTGTTGGCAACTGTCAATTGGATGGGAAAACTCTTTGAAATTTAAACTAGCCAACAGGGTAATATCACATGGCAAAGTGTAAACTAAATTGTACGCCATAGTGTACATTTAGCAAGGTTCTTAACGATTGAACTTTACAATTTGTACACGAATTTTTGACACATTGTATGACACTTACATTGTTGTCAAGTGTCAATTGGATGGGTAAACTATTTGAAATTTAAACTGTCAAGTGGGGTAGTGTCACATGGCAAAGTGTAAATTAAAATGTACACCATAGTGTACATGTCGCAAGGTTCTTACCAATTGAACTTTTCTATTTGTACATAGATTTTTGACACGTTCTTTGACACTTGCATTATTGTCAAGTGTCAATTGGATGGGAAAACTATTTGAAATTTAAACTGTCCAATAAGGTAACGTCATGTGGCAAAGTGTAAACTGAAGTGTTCACTGTAGTGTACATGTAGCGTGGTTCATACCGATTGAACTTTGCTATTGTACACTAATTTTTGACACGTTGTTTGACACTTGCATTGTTGCCAAGTGTTAATTGGATGGGAAAACTGTTTGAAATTTAAATAGTCCAATAGAGTAATGTCACGTGGCAAAGTGTATATGTAGTAAGGTTCTTACCGATTGAACTTTGTAATTTGTACACTGATGTTTGACACGTTGCTTGACACTTGTATTGTTGTCAAGTATCAATTGGAAGGAAAAAACAGTTTGAAATTTGAACTGTACAACAGGGTAATATCACGTGGCAAAGTGTAAATAAAAGTATACATCATAGTGTACATGTAGCATGGTTCATACCGATTGAACTTTGCTATTTTACACTAATTTTTGACATGATGTTTGATACTTGCACTGTGTCAAGTGTCAATTGGATGAGAAAACTATTTGAAATTTAAATTGTCTAACATGGTAATGCCACGAGACAAAGTTTAAACTAAAGTGTACACCATAGTGTACATGTAGCAAGGTTCTTACAGACTGAATTTTGCAATTTGTACACTGATTTTTGAAACATTGTTTGACACTTACAATGTTGTCAAGTGTCTATATGATGGGAAAACTATTTGAAATTCAAACTATCCAACAGGGTAATGTCACTTGGCAAATTGTAAACTAAAGTGTGTACACCATAGTGTACATGTGGTAAGGTTCTTACCTATTGAACTTTGCTATTTGTACACTAATTTTGGACACGTTGTTTGACATTTGCATTGTTTTCTAGTGTCAATTGGATGGGAAGATAGTTTGAAATTTAAACTGTCCAATAGGGTAACGTCACGTGGAAAAGTGTAAACTAAAGTGTACACCATAGAGTACATGTAGCAAGGTTCTTACTAATTGAACATTGTTATTTGTACACCAATTTTTGACACGTTGTTTGACACTTGCATTGCTCTCAAGTGTCAATTAGATGGAAAAACTGTTTGAAATTTATATTCACTAACAGGGTAATGTCACGTGGCAAAGTATAAACTGAAGTGTACACCATAGTGTACATGTAGCAAGGCCCTTACCGATTGAACATTTCTATTTGTACAATAATTTATGACACGTTGTTTTACAATTGCATTGCTTTCAAATGTCAATTGGATAGGAAAACTGTTTGAAATTTAAACTGTCCAACAGGGTAATGTCACGTTGTACAGTGTAAACTAATGTGTATACCATAGTGTACATGTAGAAAGGTTCATACCGATTGAACTTTGCTATTTGTACACTGATTTCTGTCACGTTGTTTGACACTTGCATTGTTGTCAAGTGTTAATGGGATGGGAAAACTACTTGAAATTTAAGCTGTCCAACAGGGTAATGTCACGCGGTAAAGTGTAAACTAAAGTGTACACCGTAGTGTACATGTAGTGTGGTTCATACCGATTGAACTCTGCTATTGTACACTGATTTTTTACACATTGTTTGACACTTGCATTGCTGTCAAGTGTCTATTGGATGGGAAAACTATTTAAAATTTAAATTGTCCAACAGAGTAATGTCACGTCATAAAGTGTAAACTAAAGTGTACACTATATTGTACATGTAGCAAAGTTTGATTTTTGACACATTCTTTGACACTTACACTTTTGTCTAGGTGTCAATTGGATGGAAAAACTATTTGAAATTTAAACTATAAATCAGGGTAATGTCACATGGCAAAGTGTAAATCAAAGTGTACACCATAGTGTACATGTATCATGGTTCATACCGATTGAACATTGCTATTTGTGCACTAATTTTTGACACGATGTTTGACACTTGCATTGTTGTCAAGTGTCAATTAGATGTGAAAATAGTTTTAAATTTAAATTGTCTAAAAGGGTAATGTCACGTGGCAAAGTGTAAACTAAAGTGTACACCATAGTGTACATGTAGCAAGGTTTTTACCGATTGAACTTTTCTATTTGTACACTGATTTTTGACACGTTGTTTGACACTTGCATTGTTGTCAAGTGTCAATCGGATGGGAAAACTGTTTGAAATTTAAACTGTCCAACAGAGTATTGTCACGTGGCAAAGTGTAAACTAAAGTGTATACCATAGTGTACATGTCGTAAGGTTCTTATCGATTGAACTTTGCCGTTTGTATACTGATTTTTGGCACGTTGTTTGACACTTGCATTGTTGTTAAGTGTCAATTGGATGAAAAAACTCTTTGAAATTTAGACAGTCCAACAGGATAATGTCACGTGGTTAAGCGTAAATTAAAGTGTACACCAGAGTGTACATGTTGCATGGTTCATGCCGATTGAACTTTGCTATTTGTACACTGATTTTTGACACATTGTTTGAAAATTGCATTATTGTGAAGTGTTAATTTGATTGGAAAACCATTTGAAATTTAAACTGTCCAACATGGTAATGTCACGTGGCAAAGTGTAAACTAAAGTGTGTAGCAAGGTCCTTATCGATTGAATTTTCCGATATGTACACAGATTTTTTACAAGTTGTTCGACACTTGCATTGTTGTTAAGTGTCAATTGGATGGGAAAACTATTTGAAATTTAAACTGTCCAACAGGGTAATGTCACGTGGTAAAGTGTAAACTAAGGTGTACAACATAGTGTACATGTAGCAGGGTTCTTACCGATTGAACTTTGTTATTTGTACACTAATTTTTGACACGTTGTTAGACACTTGCATTGTTGTCAAGTTCCAATTGGATGGGAAAATTGTTTGATATTTATACTATCTAACAAGGTAATGTCATGTGGCAAAGTGTGAACAAAAGTGCACGTCATATTGTACATGTACCAAGGTCCTTACAGATTGAATTTTGCTATTTGTACATTGGCTTTTGACACGTTGCTTGACACTTGCATTTTTATCAAGTGTCAATTGGATGGGAAAATGATTTGAAAATTATACTGTCTAATAGTGTAATGTAACATGGCAAAGTGTGAACAAAAGTGTGCACCATAGTGAACATGTAGCAAGGTCCTTACCAATTGAACTTTGCTATTTGTACACTAATTTTTGACACGTTTGACACTTGCATTGTGTCAAGTGTCAATTGGATGGGAAAATTGTTTGAAATTTAAACTGTCCAATAGGGTAATGTCACGTGGCAAAGTGTACACCAAAGTGTACATGTCACAAAGTCCTTACAGATTGAACCTTGCTATTTGTACACCAATTTTTGACACGTTGTTTGGCACTTGCATTATGTCAAGTGTCAATTAGATGGAAAAACTGCTTCAAATTTAAACTATCGAACAGTGTAATATCACATGGCAAAGTGTAAACGAAAGTGTTCACCATAGTGTACATGTAGCAAGGTTCTTACCGATTGAACATTGCTATCTGTACACTAATTTTTGACACGTTGTTTGACACTTGCATTGTTGTCATGTGTCAATTGAATGGGAAAACTATTTGAAATTTAAACTATCCAACAGGGAAATGTCAAGTGGCAACGTGCAAACTAAAGTGTACACCATAGTGTACATGTAGCAAGGTTCTTGCCGATTGAACTTTGCGATTTGTACACTGATTTTTGACAGGTTGTATGACACTTGCATTGTTGTCATGTGTAAATTGGATGGGAACACTAATTGAAATTTAAACTGTCTAGCAGGGTAGTGTCATGTGGCAAAGTTTAAACTAAAGTGTACACTACAGTGTACATGCAGCAAGGTTCTTACCGATTGAACTTTGCATTTTGTACACTTGTTTTTGACACTTGCATTGTTGTCAAGTGTCAATTGAATGGGAAAACTATTTGAAATTTAAACTAGCCAACAGCGTAATGTCACGCAGCAAAGTGCAAACTAAAGTGTACACCATAGTGTACATGTAGCAAGGTTCTTGCCGACTGAACTTTGCTATTTGTACACTGATTTTTAACATGTTGTACGACACTTGCATTGTTGTCAAGTGTCAATTTGATGGGAACACTATTTCAAATTTAAACTATCTAGCAGGGTAATTTCATATGACAAAGTGTAAATTAAAGTGTACAACATAGTGTACATGTAGCATGGTTCATACCGATTGAACTTGGCTATTTGTTGTAATACTCCGAAATTTTATGCTTGTTTAAATTTCTTTAGGATAGCAATTTAACTTTCAATATTATTTTTGGCCATACGGTAAAAGGGGACAACACATTTGTAGTGGTTAATGTTAGAGGTAGTTAATGAATGTAGGCATGAAGCGTCAAGGTTGTGTATACATGAAGTGGTTAATAGTTAGCCGAAACTTAAGGCAAGTTTGGATTTAAATGAAGTGGATTACTTTGTTAGGGCTTCAATTGACCAAATGATTAAATTATGTTACAATCTACAATTTTTGAATATATAAGTTGGGTACAAGTTTAAATTTGGGGTACACTATGTTAACAATGAAAGTTAGCGGGTTTAGATTATATTAGTTGAAAAGATGAGAGGTTTCCTTTGTAAATCTAGGTTTTAAGGCCACTTATTACCCTATAATCAACCCACTTGTTATCCATCATCACCATACACTTAGATAATAGACCAAACATGTGTACAAGTAAAGGAAAAAAAAATGGGAAAAAGGAGGTTGAGGCCGTGGGAGAGAAAAAAGGAAAGAAAAAATATCAAACCAACATCCTTATCTTTATATATATATATATATATATATATATATTGCCATAGAAAGATTTCCTTCATTTTACAAAACACTTACACACTTAAAAAGAGAGCAAAAACCGAAAATAAGAAAGGAAAGGGAAGGAAGTAAACCTAGCACTTCCAATTTACATTTCAATCGAAGATCTTCAAATTTTACGGTAAGATACTTTCATGCTTAAGAGTTATGATTTTCATGGTAATATTTATGCTTAAGTTATGCATGAAAAACCATAATATGATTATGGTGGACAAGTCCACAAAGTTAGATATCTATTTATGCCTTAGGACAAGTCCGAAGGGCACCGGCAAGCCGGAATATGCAAGTATGGGTTTGATTGTATTCTTTTGTGTGGTATTATCATGATAAAAATCCAAGCATGGTATCTTACTGAGTATTTATTATACTCATAGTATGTTATGCTAAATTTTCAGATCCATGATCATTTGAATTGATGGAAGTTAGTTGGCTTACGCGATGATGGATTAAGGACAACGAAGTTTTGTACCGAAAGTTTTCTTTTGTGTGTTTTGTTCGATGACAGTTTTTCCATCTATTTTTCTTATGGTATTATGTAAAAATATGTACATGACATGATGAAATATGGTATTAATAGTAAATTTTGTAATTATATCTTTCATGTTATGTTAAGAGACATATTTGTAGTTTATTTTCCTTACAAGAGACAAAAGGCAGAAACGGGACAGTTTCTGGAGGCAATTTCAAAACAATGTTTCTAACTCTATAAACGTCCATTTGAAACTCTAAAAATATTTAAGTTTTCCTCTTTGAGTTTTCTAAATATGGCCGAAGGAATCACTCAATTTGGATATCTATGGCCTGAGTTATCAAGGTTTTAACGTCTAAAGGTCAATCTGGATTTCCTGTGTAATACTTCACTGTTTTCAATAAAACGTCTATATCATATGATCTTGGAAAATTTTCATATTTTAACCTAGAAAACTAATTGAAATTTTCTTTCTAATGCCATAAATTTCATACAAAACGGAGTTGGGATGAATTTTATAAAAATTGTCAAACTTGCTGCCCCAACTAATCTTGACAGTACCGAGGCCGTATATGTGAAGCATAATTCCTTGTCAACATGCACTTCTATCGGCCATCAAATTTTATAAGAATTATTTTACCAAGTTGAAAATAAGTTTTTCACATGTAACACTTCTATTTAAGAGTATTTACATGTACCAAAGGCAGAAGCTATTATGTTTAGTACGTGACCCTCGAAGCGTAAGTTCGGGGCGTCATAATGTGGTATCAGAGCAAGGTTTACTTTTCTGTAGACTTTTTAAAAGAAAGTTACTATCCTTAATCATCGAAGAAGCTAGCAACTGACTTTCAACCAACGATCAAGGTAAAATTTATTTTTAAATTCATGAGTTTTCTTATGTAATGAACTGTTATATCTATGGCTGGATATGGGAATATTTTGAATCAAGTCATGGTAGAGATTATGAAGCCATGAATACTTACACCTCAATATTTATTAGAGCCTTGTAGAGTAACATAATCAATGTTTGTTCTAGTTATGGCACGACTGGTAAGAACCCCCACAAGGACCGAAGCTTGTGGTTTTGCGAAGAAGCGGGACATATTATTGGTATTTTACTATAATTACCGTATGCGTCCGCTCCATAGTCTCGAACAACATTTGGATCAGCTAGACTGTATTATTGAGATGTTATGGGAGATACACCATAGTTTAAGGGATAAGGTGAAGATACAAAGGTTATATGAAACTGTTCCAGAACCTTGGGCCTCAGTCATAAATGAGAATGTGCTATGGTCTGACGATGACCTTTCATATGAGGACCTTACATATTTGCTTCGAGAAAGTTATGGGACTAGCCGTGATTTACAGTGAAACTTTAAGAAGACTATATCCTTATCCATGAATACCAGTTTACGAGCTACCAAATCTAAGCTAGTTAAGGGACCGTTGGCTAAGTGCTTTTCGAGAGTTCTAGATGAAAGTTTTCCCATACCATTACCAGATAGTTCGGAGCAAAGCACGTTAGAAGAAGACCAAGAAGAAGATCCAGAGGAAGATCCCGATGAGGATCCAGAAGAAATGGAAGATTAGACACCATCTTACCTAGCTATCTTTATTTTTGGAATAGAATAGGATGTAATGTGTACCTCTGCTTTTGAATGTATGTATCATACCTCAATATGACTTTTGTTTGTGAGAAATAATAGTGTACATATATATTAAGGAAAGTTGCCTAAGCCTTTAAATTTTTTTTTTTTTTTTAAATATTACGTTTTGAAGTAATCCTAACTGGACGAATATTTTGATCATCAGGAACCTAACCAACCAATTATTCAACCTCAAATAGTACCTAACTCGAGGGATCGAACTGCAATGATAGAGCAGTTTCGTAAAATGAACCCTCTATCGTTTGAGGGGAGTACGGATCCCTTAGCAGTTGAGGATTGGTTACGAGAATTAGAACGCATCTTTAAATTTATAAGATGTGATGATGCTGAAAGGGTAACATTTTCAGTGTTTATGTTAAAGAAGGGAGCTAGCCATTGGTGGGACATGACTACTAGGTCATTAACACCTGCTGAAGAACAGGCTATAACTTGGGAGAGGTTTTAGGAACTTGTAGAAGAAAAATTTTTCCCGACAGCTGTGAGAGATCAAAAGGAGATGGAGTTCCTTAGCAGGGAACCATGACCCTTGTGGAGTATGAACGCAAATTTGAGGAATTATCAAGGTTTGCCCCACATCTAGTGGATACCGAGGAAAAACGGCTAGAAGATTTGAGCGTGGACTTCAACCTTATATTCGTGACATAGTGTCAGTTCTTGAGCTGGGCACTTATCGAGAAGTCCTGAAGCGAGCCTAGACTATTTCTTACCAAAGAACTCAAAACGTTGGAAATTTTTACCAAGTTCAAAACTTTTCAGGTAAGAGAAAGTGGAATTTTGAGAGACAGAATACCGGTAAAGGAAAAGGGAATAATGTATCAAAGAAAGGAAGAACGGATATAGCAGGAGTTAGTGGTGAAAGGCGTTGTCCTAAGTGCGATAGACCTCACAAAGGAGAATGTTTATTGGGTAAAAATGTTTGTTTCAAATGTGGGAAATCAGGACATTTCGTTAAAGAATGGCCCCAGAATCAGACACAGAAAGCTGGAGATGATAAGAAAGGAAAAGTAAGAGTTTTCTCCTTATCCAGGCAAGAAGCTGAACGAGACCCTAATGTCGTCGCAGGTATCATCTCTGTTTCCAATATTCCTGCATTTGTACTTATAGATTCTGGAGCTACACATTCGTTCATTTCTTCTTCCTTTGTTGCGAAGTCTAAAGTGGAATGTGAATTCCTTCCGTATACTTTAGAAATATCTCTTCCATCTGGAAAGATACTTGTCGCTAATCAAATTGATAGAGATCTTAGGATGGAAATTGATGGTAGAAGTATAGCGGTAGATCTAATTCCATTAATGATAAAAGACTTTGATGTTATCCTTGGCATGGACTAGTTGTCTAAAAACTATGCAACTATTTATTGTACTGAGAGAATGGTGGTTTTTCGAAGACCGGGAGAAGAAGAGTTCCATTTTGTGGGAACTGAGGTAAATACCTCGCCTGGTATAGTGTCAACAACCCAGGATGAAAGGATACCGAGAAAGGAATTAGATCAAAGATTTCTAGTGTCGATGACCGATGTTAAACAAGATAAGTTGTCAATTGAGGATGTTCCAATAGTTCGACACTATAAAGACGTCTTTCCAGAAGACCTTCTAGGTGTACCACCAGATAGACAAGTAGAGTTTACCATTGATTTGGTACCAGGAGCGACACCCATTTCAAAGGTTCCATATCGTATGGCTCCGTTGGAATTACAAGAGCTGAAGGTACAGTTGAAGGAGCTTCTTGATAAGGGTTTCATTAGACCAAGTGTATCACCGTGGGGTGCACCTATGTTATTTGTGAAAAAGAAGGATGGAACAATGAGGTTGTGCATTGAGTATCGAGAATTGAATCGCCTCACTATCAAAAACAAATACCCACTTCCAAGAATTGAAGATTTGTTTGACCAGCTTAAAGGTGCTACAGTATTGTCAAAGATCGGTCTAAGATCAGGATATCACCAATTGAAGATTAAGTCAGATGATGTCCCTAAAACGGCTTTTAGGACACGTTATGGTCACTATGAATTTCTGGTGATGCCTTTTGGTTTAACTAATGCTCCGACAGTATTTATGGATCTAATGAACAGAGTATTCCATGAATACTTAGATCAATTTGTTATAGTTTTCATTGACGATATCTTAATCTATTCGAAGAATAAGGAGGAACATGAGAAACATCTTATGATTGTCTTAGAAACTCTAAGAAAAGAGAAGCTTTATGCCAAATTTAAGAAATGTGAATTCTGGTTGGATAAGATAGTTTTTCTGGGGCACGTAATCACAGCACGAGGAATTGAAGTAGATCCAACTAAAGTGGAAGCAGTAAATAATTGGGTAAGACCAACCAATGTTAGAGAAATACGTAGTTTCTTGGGATTGGCTGGTTATTATAGAAGGTTTATCGAGGGATTTTCTAAAATAGCAATACCATTGACCCAATTGACTCGAAAAGGGATAAAATTTCAATGGACAGAGAAATGTGAACAAAGTTTCCAAGAGCTGAAATGAAGATTAATCACAGCTCCAGTGTTAACAATACCTGACGGACCAGAAGGATTCGTTATATATAGCGATGCTTCAAAACAGGGCATAGGATGTGTTCTGATGCAAAAAGGAAAGGTGATAGCCTACGCTTCCAGACAATTGAAACAATATGAACAAAACTACCCAACCCATGATCTAGAATTGGGTGCGGTAGTTCATGCCCTTAAGATATGGCGTCATTACTTATATGGAAATAAGTGTGACATTTATACAGATCATAAGAGTTTGAAGTATTTTTTCACCCAAAAGGAATTAAATATGAGACAGAGGAGATGGCTAGAGCTAGTAAAGGATTATGACTGCATTATCCATTACCATCCTGGTAAAGCTAATGTGGTAGCTGATGCTCTTAGCAGAAAGGCAGTTGGGCAATTAGCAGTACAAATCACTATGCAGGATCAGTTGTTAAAGGATTTCGATAACTTACGTCTAGAAGTAATTGTTCCACCAACCCAAACTAGTGCCAGGATAGCGGCTCTAACGATTCGACCAACACTTCGAGATCGAATAAGAGTAACACAGGATGGTGACCCTTTCCTGCAAAAGATCAAATCCGAAGTTGGTACTAGCAAGTGAAAGGATTTTGAATTAGGTAGTGATAAAGCCTTACTCTTTAAAGGGAGGTTGTGTGTGCCGAAAGATGAGGGACTGAGGAAAGAAATTCTTGAAGAAGCACACTTAACTCCATATACTGCCCATCCAGGAGGTACAAAAATGTATCGTGATCTACGGAGCATGTTTTGGTGGAGAAATATGAAACGATGCATAGGTCTTTTTGTCAAGAGATGCATGACTTGTCAGCAAGTGAAAGCTGAACATCAAAGGCCATCTGGATTGTTGGAACCATTAACAATTCCACAATGGAAATGGGAGCATATAACTATGGATTTTGTTATGGGTTTTCCAAAATCAGCTAGGGAAAATGATGCTATGTGGGTTATAGTGGACCGGTTAACAAAGTCAGCTCATTTTCTACCTGTAAGAATGAATTTTAGTATGGATCAATACGCGCGATTATACATCAAAGAGGTCATCCGTTTGCATGGTATCCCAGCCTCAATTGTATCAGATAGAGATCCAAGATTTACCTCAAAATTTTGGAAAAGTTTGCAAGAAGCTATGGGAACCAAGTTAAACTTTAGCACAGCTTTCCATCCACAAACTGATGGACAATCGGAGAGGACTATACAGACTTTAGAGGATATGCTGCGTGCATGCGTCCTTGATTTAGGGGGCAGTTGGGAAAACTATGTGCCATTGGTAGAGTTTGCCTATAATAATAGCTACCAAGCTACGATAAAGATAACACCTTACGAAGCTCTTTATGGCAGAAGATGTAGAGCTCCCCTCTATTGGAATGAAGTAGGTGAACGAAGAATTCTGGGACCCGAAATAATTGAAGAAACTAGTCGAGCGGTTGATAAGATAAGAGCTAGAATCAAGGCAGCCCAGGACCGACAAAAGAGTTATGCCGACAAAAGGAGGAAAGATTTGGCATTTAATGTTGGTGATAAAGTTTTCTTAAAAGTGGCACCAATGAAGGGAGTTCTCCGTTTTGGGAAGAAAGGAAAACTTCGGCCAAGATTCATAGGTCCTTTTGAAATTTT